>NC_135814.1:52587908-52693527 GCF_964213995.1 Mustelus asterias
TTATTGGTTATGGGGTGCTCGACCTTCGGCGCCCACCTAGTAAGGATTCATCCATGTATTGCAAATCTGAGGGTCAAATGTGCCTCCATATTGAAGACAGTTGATGCCGGCACTTGCACTCTCCAACTCACGTACAGATGCCTCCAGGATGAGACCAGGCCCAAGGAGGAGAAGGGCTCCCTATCAGGCCTCACCCCAGCTACAGGCCAGAGATGAGCCAGGAGGGAATGGAGCAGATAAGCTCCACTTATAGAGGCATCAGTCACCTGCACCCTCCACCAGATCAGAAACACACACCTTGGTGGGTATTAGTACTAGTTTGGAATGGTCTCAATCTGGTAGTCACCACATGAACACATGGCCATAGCAGGAGGTTGAAGTTTTAGTCAATCTCCCTGGATCTCGGAAGACTGCTAGAGAAGAGATATCTGTGGGGTCAGAGTCAGTTGACGAGTATCTGGAAATGGCCTTCCAACATGGTGGAGAGTCAGCAAGAAGCAGGGCTATCAAGAAAAGCCTTTGGAAGCCCTCAGAGTGTCACGCAAGTTGGAGGAATTGGTCCACCTGCTCTCTGATGAGAACTGCCCACATGTGCGCACACAGACATCTCCATGGGCAGGATGGCAGATGCCATGGAGACCCTGGTCCAGCAGAACTTCCAATTTTTGCCAGTGATGCACACCAACCTGCACTCCATCAACAATCCATAAACTCACACATGGCAGTGGCAATGCAAGAGGGGAACAGGATGTTCCACCAGGTGTCTCTCCACCTCGGAGTCAGGCCGAGGCCCTCAGGCACACAAAGCGAGGAGCAGCAGTAGCTGGACATCCTTGGATTAACCCCTTGGTTAAATCAACTTTCAGAGGTTGTCCCCACACTCCAAATCCCCTTGGCCTGTGACCCCTTCAACCTCATCCTCTGTCACCACAGATGGAGCAGCTGGCACACAGGGTGACAGCCAAGGTCTCCAGACCTCAACTCTCCAGAAGTTGACCACCGAAGCCTTTAGAGGCAACTCCATAGGCTGCCTCTATCCTTGCTGCCCAGCCTAGAAGAAGTGGTAGGCAACAAAAAAAAGTCAAGGAATTTTGATCACAAGTGGTTGCACAGGTGAACATTTTCACTGTATTATCTGCAAATGTATTCAGTCTCACTAAGTAATGTCTTCTGTTGTCTTCCAGGGTCATTATATAGGCTTCGTGAGGTCTCCCTTTCCCAACCCTCATTAGCAGCTGAGCTGCATGCAGCTGGTCCACGAGTGATTCTGGAGGGAGAAACATCTGTGGCAGGGCTTTTCAGAGCCTTGTGCAAGCACTCCCCCAAGAATGCGGGGCCTTCATCCATCACACTTATCTCATTGTCCTGAACATTTTCATTCTTAATTGGAACACCCACAGTCTGACATTTAAACACTGCGCTGGATTAAACGGCGAGGGTAGGCTCCCCACACCCCATCACAAATGTCAGAGATGTGCCAACCTCCACTTAACTGGCTCACATCGCTTTAATTGTTTGGGTGATGGCCCTTTAATTAGCATGAGGCAAAATTTTCATTATCATGCACACTGATAGTACCAGGAGTATTGGCCAGTGCTGCAGGTAGGCCAAGGTGGTGGACCCAAACATTCAGATACATCTGGGGCCAGGCTGACAGGTCTTGACAATGTGGGTGTGAGATCATGTTCGATAGGGTGGAGGCTGGGTATGGGGAGGCAAAAATTCTGGGTTGGGGCCCTGCCTCCCCTTTAACTGGCTTGCAGTCAGTCCGCAGGGCTAAACCTACACATTGATTTAATGGGTGGTCATAGAGGCTGGTGCTCAGAGTGGCAGTGGATGATGCTCTCAGTTGCCAACTTGACTCAGTTGGACAATGTATGGACAACCATCCGATGCTGCCACTGCTTATCATAAAACCACGGTGGGGTGGGCGGGCACACCATTCATTGATGGCACTGTGCCCTAATTTACAGGTCCATTCCACCCATAAGTGGCCCATAAAATTCAGTCCATTGTTGTTTGAGTTTTGTAACAAAAAAGCACACAAGCAAATGACAAAATATAACACAGTACAAAATATTATATCATTAAAATACACAATGTCTGCTGCTTTGAACCATTTGAAGAACAAGGTGCATCTCAGCTAATTTACTTGAGTTTCTGAAAGGAACCTCACGTCTGGCAGGGAGGACAGGGACCTCAAAGAAGTGAGGAAACCAGCAGAAAAATAATAAATACCCAGATAAATTCTCAACTTCAACTTACCCTCGTCTGATAGGATATTGCTGGCCCCCAGTTTCCCGGCTGGTTTAATTTTTTAAACGAAAAAAACAAATTGGCTGAGCAGAACGAGCTGTGCAGAAGTTGGAACAAATTCTGTTCTTCTTCACCCAGTTTGTCTAGAGCGAGCCCTCAGGGCTGGATGTGAGCGAGCGAGCGCGCATGCGCGCGCCTCCGGCGGTTTGGACCATCTGGAACTTTCCACAACTTTCACTGGAGGAGCAGCGCGCGCTGCCTGAGGGCCACACCTTGTCCCCCTTCCCCCCAGGTCGCCGAGAACAGGTGCCTTCCGGCTTAACTGTTGGATTTAATAATTAACCAGAGCACGATGAGCCTTCGACAAAGAATTCACCAAGGGGTCAATACAACCCCGGGGAATTAATACAGATGGAAATGAAAAGACTTGCTGGAAGAAATATATACATATATATAGTACCCGGGAGGGTGGGTGGAACAAGGACAACTTTGCTCTGGGGTTTAATCAGGACTTCTTCAGTCATAATATTTGTCTATACCCATCAAAACAAAACAATGAAATCAGCTGTCGAATCCCGATTGCTCAACCCCCAGTTTATGCTGAACTGTAAAAATGTAATTTGAATGAATGTAATGGCTGCTGCATTGTAAATACGTGCTGAACAATGTCCAATTCAGGCTACCAAGGTATGTGTAACACAGATAGTCATTTTATGTTTTTATGTCAGCAATAGTCCTCAACCTGAGTCAAAAGATCATTAAGAAGTTTAACAACACCAGGTTAAAGTCCAACAGGTTTATTTGGTAGCAAAAGCCACACAAGCTTTCGGAGCTCTAAGCCCCTTCTTCAGGTGAGTGGGAATTCTGTTCACAAACAGAGCATATAAAGACACAGACTCGATTTACATGAATAATGGTTGGAATGCGAATACTTACAACTAATCAAGTCTTTAAGAAACAAAACAATGTGAGTGGAGAGAGCATCAAGACAGGCTAAAAAGATGTGTATTGTCTGTGGAGACAATACACATCTTTTTAGCCTGTCTTGATGCTCTCTCCACTCACATTGTTTTGTTTCTTAAAGACTTGATTAGTTGTAAGTATTCGCATTCCAACCATTATTCATGTAAATCGAGTCTGTGTCTTTATATGCTCTGTTTGTGAACAGAATTCCCACTCACCTGAAGAAGGGGCTTAGAGCTCCGAAAGCTTGTGTGGCTTTTGCTACCAAATAAACCTGTTGGACTTTAACCTGGTGTTGTTAAACTTCTTACTGTTTTTACCCCAGTCCAACGCCGGCATCTCCACATCAAAAGATCATTCCAGAGATCTAAAGCCTCAATGTAGGTTGACATGACACAGTGTGATACTAATTGAATGCTGCACATTTGGAGATGCCACTTTTAAGATGAAGTGTTCAACTGAAGCTTGACTGTACTATCAGGAGGGTTATTAAAAAAATGCATGCCACACTTCAAAAAAGAGCCAAAGAGGAGTCTTGGCCAATATTTATCCCTCAACCCTTCCTTCACCTTTCAGCTTTTCCCATGTTACATGGAGTCACCACAATGCTGGTTGGTCATCCTTCTTATCAACCATCATTTTGGATTTGGCAGGTGGTTTTGCTGCCAGATGACCTTCCTGCCACAAATCTTCCCCATTTATGTGAGCTGGGGATCAGCATTGATACGCACTGGTTTGTTTGCACCATTAACTGGGTTCTTCAGTGGCTGACATGTCCTGGAGTGGGACTTTAACCCAGGACCTTTCGGCTCAGAAGCAGAAACACTGCCCACTAAGCCACATCAGCTCCTTATTCATCTCTCAATCAACATCACTAAAAATGAACTTTAGAGTCATGCACCTCGTTGTTGTTTGTGAAATCTTGCAATGCACAATTCTGCTACCATGTTCAAAACATAGGAATGGGAGTATGCAGTATAGCTCCTTGAGCCTGTTTCACAATTCAATTAAATCATAGTTGATCTGTGACCTAACTCCACATAGGAGATCATTGAGATAGTACAGAATATCCTGCAAGGGGAAAGGAGTGAGGCAGAAGAATTGGTGCATGTTGGTATCAGTGATATAGAGGGTCAGTATTGGGGAGGGCCTATGCTCACACTTTCAGGATCTAAAGAGAAAGTTAAAAAGTAGGACTTCAAAAGTTGTTATTCTCCAGATTACTCTCAGTGTAATGCACTAGCAAGAGTAGAAATATGTGATTTGAGGCATGGTGTAGGAAGAAGGGCTTGGGACCAGTTCTGGGGCAGAAGACACCTGTTCAAAAGGGTAAGTTTGCACCTCAATAGAACTGGAACCAATGTTCTCATGGAGGAATAAGCTATTCAACCCCTTCAGTCTGCTCTACTGTTCAATTAATGCATGACTGATCTTCTACCTCAATGCCATTTTCCCACACTATCCCCATCCCTTAATGTATTTCCTATCTAGAAATCTATTGATCTTTGTCTTGAATGTACTCAATGATTGAGCCTGCACAGTCCTCTGAGTTAGAGAATTCCAAAGATTTATCATGCTCTGTGTGAAGAAATTCCTCTGCTTCTCAGCCTTAAATGGCCTACCTCTAATTCTGAAACTGAGTCCCCTGGCTCTAGAGCCAGAGGATATATCCTTCCTGCATCTAAATTGTCAAGCCAAGTAAGAATTATGTAAGTTTCAATTAGATCACCTCTCATTGTTTAAAACTCTAGAGAACACAGGCCCAGTCTTGTCAAGCTCTCCTCATTGAACGGTACCGCCATGCTAGGGATCAGTCTGGTGAACCCATGCTGCATTCCCTCAATGGCAAGCATATCTTTCCTTTGGTAAGGAGATCAAAACTGAACAGAAAACTCCAGGTGTGGTCTCACCAAAGCTCCATACAATTGCAGCAAGATATCTTTACTCCTGTATACAAATCTTCTTGCAATAAATACCAACAGAGCAATTACCTTCCTAATTGCATGCTTGCTATCAGTAGCTCATGAACAAAAACACCCAAGTCCCTTTGGACATAACACTTCCCAATCTCTCACCATTTAAGAAATATTCTGCATTTCTATTTTTCCTACCAAAGTACATAACCCCAAATCCCCTCACAGCTTCTTTGCATCCTCCTCACATTCACATTCCAACCTAGTTTTGTGAGATCAGAAAACTTGGAAATATTACATTTGGTCCCCACATCCAAGTCATTCATATAGATAATGAATAGCTGGGGCCCAAGCACTGATCCTTGCAGTACCCTATAGTCACAGACTGCCAACCTGAGAATGACCTGTTTATTCTGACTCTCTGTTTTCTGTCTGTTAAACAATTCTCAATCAATCCATGACAGTATATTACCCCCAATCCCATGTACTCTAATTTTGTTTACTACCTCTTGTGTGGGACCTTATCGAAACCCTTCTGAAAATCCAAACACTCCAGTGGTGAGGTGAGACTGGTTGCCGTTGACATCAAGGCAGCATTTGATCGAGTAAGGCATCAAAGAGCTCTAGTAAAATTGGAGTCAATGGGAATCGGGAAAACTCTCCACTGGTTAGAGTCATACTTGGCACAAAGGAAGATAGTTATAGTGGTTGGAGATCAATCATCTCAGTTCCAGGACATCACTGCAGGAGTTCCTCAGGGGAGTGTCCTGGGCCCAAACATCTTCAGCTCCTTCTTCAATGGCCTTTCTTCCATCATAAGGCCAGAAGTGGGGATGCTCCTGATGACTGCACAATGTTCAGAACTATTAGCAACTATTCAGATACTGAAACAGTCCACATCCAAATGCAACAAGGTCTGGACAATATCCAGGCTTGGGCTGCCAAATGGCAAGTAACATTTGTACTACACAAGTGCCAGCTAATGACCATCTCCAAGAAGAGAGAATCTAACTTGACATTCAATGGCATTACCATCGCTGAAACCCCATTGATCAACATCCTGGGAGTTATCCTTGACCAGAAACTGATCTGGACCAGCCATATAAATACTGTAACATGGACAGCAGTGGTTCAAGAAGACAGCTCACCACCACCTTCTCAAGAGCATCTAGAGATGGGAAATAAATGCTGGTCTAATCAGTGACACCCACATCCCATTGATGATTTTTTAAAAATCTACTAGTTATTCCTTATCCTGCCAGCTACATCCTCAAAAAACCTCAATAGGTTTGTGAAACATGATTTCCCTTTCATAAAAATATGTTGACTGCCCAATCCAATCACTATTTTTTAAACCACATTATTCATAATAGATTCCAGCATTTTCCCTACTACTGATGTCAGGCTAATGGGTCTAACGTTCCCTGTTTTTCTCTGTCTCCTTCCCTGGGGTTACATTTGCTATTTTCCAATCTGCAGGAACCAGACCAGAATCTATAGAAGTTTTGAAGATGCCCACCAATGCATCCATTATCTCTACTGCCACCTCTTTCAACACTCAGAAATAGATCATCAGGACCAGGAGATTTATCAATTTTCAGTCCCATTAATTTCTCAATACTTTTTTTTACCAAAACCAATTTCTTTCAATTCCTCATTCCCACTAATCCCTTGGTTCTCTAGCATTTTTGGGAGGTTTTTTGTAACTTCCTCCATGAAGATAGATACAAAGGGGGCGATTCTCCCAAAAGAGTTTTAAGTGCTGAATTCACAGGAAAACTAGTGTAAATCACGATTATTTTTTCCGTGGGAGTTCACACTAGAATCTCCCACACTCTGTGCAAAGCAAAGGCCACAATCGTGGATATCATTAAAAGCTCGGGGGGTGGGGCCTATTCGCACTGGAGGCAGACAGTTCTGGGCCTCTGCGCATGCGCAGTGGCCCCAAACTGTCAGTCTGCACTTTGCTGGCCAGCTCAATTGCTGGCCAGCCCGGAACCTTCACAGTGCTGCCCCCTCCAACCCCCCCATGACCTGATCGCAGCCCCCACAAGCATTCCTGGGCCAGCCCCTCCCCCCCCTCCCCCCAGCAGTGACAAGCCCCCCCGGAAGAACCCCCCCACGGGAGGCTAACCTCCCGGCAGACCACCCCCCTAGTCTGCCCCGATTGCTGGCCTCCCTCCAGCCTCAATCGATCCCAATGTAGACTGGCAGTGGGACCACCCCACCCCCACCGATTGCCCCTAAGCCCTCCCCCCTAGGCCATGTCCCCTTGGCACTGCCCGATGCCCAGTTGCCAGTACCAAGGTGCCCCTGGGCATGGGCACTTTGCCCCTTGGGCAGTGCCAGGGGACACAGGCTGGCACTGCTAGGGTGCCCATGCCCAGTGGGCACCACAGCCTCCCTGCCGCCTGAACCCCTGGGGCTGCTAGTTCCCTGAAAGTGGGGAGCTAGTCTGAACCCCGCTAGATTGAAGTTGCACTGATGGGGTGGGAGATGCTTGCGGACCCGGAGACTTCAGTCCAAGGCCTAATCATGACATTTAAATTACATTAAAAATAGATTAAAATCACTTACCTGCTGTTCCCACCGGTTTCCAGTGTGGTCCTGACCGTGCCGGATATCCGGCACTCGGAGATGCCCGCGCGTCAAGAACACATGCGCGAATCCTGCGAATCGGCCCACACGCGATTCTCCCAGCCCGCCGCGCTAAAAATTAGCACGTTGGGATGAGAGAATTGCCCCTGAAGTATTTGTTCAGTTTGGCTGCCATTTTCTCATTCCTCATTACAAATTATTCTGTCTCCGCTTGTAATGGGACCACATTTGTCTTTGTTAATTGATTTCTTTTTTCAAAATTATAGAAGCTTTTACGGCCCATTTTTATGTTTCTTGCTAGTTTACTCATATTCTATTTTCTCTTTCTATATCAGTTTATTGGTCCTCGGTGCTGAATTCTAAAAACCTCCCAATCCTCAATCTTACTACATTCCTGAAACATTATAAGCCTCTTCTTTTGACCCAAGACATTTCCTAGTGGGGTTTTGTGCTTCAAAGGAATGTATATTTGTTGTAAACAAATATGATGTTGTCTACATGGATTTCAAGAAAGCGTTTGACATTAAAGGTCAGTTAACAAAATTGAGGCTCACAGAATAGGAAGGTTAGTGTCAAATTGGATTTTAAAAATTGGCTTAAGGACCAAAAACAGTGAGTCGTGGTAAATGGTTATTTTTCAGATTCGAATATGCCAGACAGTGGTGTTCCCTAATGGTCAGTGCTACAACCAGTGATATATTTGCTATATATTGAACTTGGATATTGAAATGCAGAGTAAAATTTCAAAATTTGTTGATGATACATTATAAAGAAGTGGCAAACAGTGAAGATGTTACTTATGTACTGCAACAGGACATAGGCTAGCAGAATGTGCAGATAACTGGCAGATGAATCTAATACAGAGAAGTGTGAGATGATGCATTTTGGCAGAATGTGATAAGGAGAGATAATATAGACTTAATAGCAGCATTTTAAAGAGTGTGCTGAAACAGAGGGACCTGATGGTGTGCATTATCGAGAGAGCAAAGTATATGGGATCTTGGGCTTCATATATAGGGGCATTGGGTGAAATCTTACCAAAAAACGGCAGTGTGTTGGTTCTGGTGCAAAGAAAAACCATGATTCTTGCCACCGGCGTGTTTTCGGGTTCAATCTTATGCCTTCTTAGTAATATTTATGCCCACGAAAACTCCTGCGATGTGTTCCATCTGATTCGCCTGCCCCGCAACAGCATAAGTGCTGCAAGTACTGGGGAACTCCGTATAAATGCCCTTCCCGCACCTCAGCACTTGTTCCAAAATGAGTACAGGGGATGACAGATAAGAAGGCAGCACCACACTTTTCGGAGGGAGCCCTCATCAGGATGCTGGATGGAGTGGAGCAGAGGTGGAACACCCTCTACCCCCCTCGCCAGGAGACGGCCTTCCAGCAGGGTCACCACCTCTGCCTGAGATGCAGTGGCAGTCCTAATCTGTGCAAGCACATTCCAGAAGAGGATGGGGTAGCAGTGTCAGAAGAAGATGAATAATCTTCGCTCAGCCAGGTAAGTGAACCACCCCCAGTCTCCCACAGAGCCCCCTCGCACACCCAACCCTTTCTCTCACTCAACCAACTTAGCCTTTACCAACATCGCGCATGAGGTTCTCCCTCCCTCCCACAATTGCCATGTTCCCCCAGTAGCTGCTATGCTCCTCATAATCCAACACCCACCTAGGTCCCACACCTGTCACACCTCATCACCATCTTAATTGTCAACACTCCCACTTACACTTTTTCTCTCTGTTATTGCAGGACAAACTCAACCACAACAGGCTTAAGCGGGCACAGCCAGCTGGAGTCATGCCCGAGCTAAGAACCTTCACACATTTTGAAGAGCAAGCCCAAGACCTGGAAGAGCACGGCTGTGCAGTTGGTGAAGTGGGGGCAACAGAGAAATGTGAAAATCCTCAACACGTATGTTGTCTTCCTCAAGTCTCAAGTGAGTAATCAGTGTTCCCTCCATATCCCCTGTAATGCACAGATGCCATGTCCCTTCTCTTGCAGGCAGGCCAGCAGAACAGGCTGGACCATCCTTGTAACCCCTAGACCCACCGGACTCCAGCAGGTCAGAGGGCATTTCTCCAACCCTACCATTGAAGGGGCGTCACAGCTATCACCCGCACCCGACACCAGCGCAAATACTCACACCCCGGTGGGATCACTGAGTAGACAAGGTTCTGGGTCACTCACTAGTATACACCTCACAGCTGAAGATCCACAGCAGGTGGATGCAGGGGAGTCCTAGAGAACCAACACTCGGAGAGCTGCCAGAGCCCAATACTCTGCTGAGTCCTTGTTGATGATGTGCCCTGGGCACAGTCATCACACAGCTGCTGGACTGCAAAGGCAGAGTTGCGAATATCAGGAAGGGATTACAGCAGCCCTGCTCAGACAGCAAGGCCGATTGTAGCAGTCACATTGCCTTCTATCCGAGGAGATGGTGTCGTCACTGCAGCGCACTGAGGCCAACATTGTAAGGGTAGCATCAGCAGTGAAGACCTTGGTGCAGGATGTGCAATCCATGGCAGGAAATGTCGGCACTATTGTTCACCGCGTGAGCTCCATGGTGCAGGGCTTCGACTGCATGGTGCAAGCGCTAGTGGGAATACACAAGTGTCAGCGCCAGAGGATGGCAGGACTTCTGGATCTCACTCCAGCTGCCTCTCCATTCCATGGAAGAGCACAGGGGTTCCCAGGAACCAGAAGAGAAGAGGATCGGCAGTATTACAGCCCAAGGGCCCTCTAGCCAGGGGACCCAGGGTGTCTCCAGCCCATCTGACACCCCCTCCCTATGAGCAACATACCTCCAGCCCCTGACACGGAGGAGGGAGCAGTCAAACATCTGTGCTGCCCGAAAGCAGGCATGGACCCTCAAGTTCTGGTCCCCCAAGGCACACCCACTATGATCATCTCAGGCAAGAAGGCGTGGAAGTCAGCAGGGTGCCTCAACCTCAGCTGTAGATCCTGGGGATACCCCCAGATGTAGTGGGAGGGTCAGGAAGGCACTTAGTGGGCATGGGTAAAAAAAGGCACTAATGTAGATAGGTCACCATTTTGTTTTGAATGTTTGGCACTAAATTTCACTTAGTTCACCCACAGAGCCTCGACCCTGTCTGTTCATGCCACCAAGTTTGGGGGAAACCACTGTGCTCGCCTGACGCCTCATCCCTGTGGAGTGTGAGAATGGCAGTGCTATGACCCTCCCACACCAGCGCTGCAGTAAGGAGGTGCTGCTGCTGGCATGCCTCCCTCCCTGAGCCCAACTTCAACACCCATCCACTGAAGGGTGAACCCCCATCACACCATCAAAGTGCACCTCTCTCATGTCCAGTAGTGTTCTCTAGTGATCACGAGGCCAAGGGTTGTTGGGTTGCTGCCTCGACTATAAGATGGGTGTGGGCACCACATTTATTGCCCATTCCTAGTTGCCCAAGGGTATTTGAGAGTCAACCACCTTGCAGTGTCTCTAGAGTCACATGTAGGCCAGACCAGGTAAGGAAGGCAGATTTCCTTCCTTAAAGGATGTTAGTGAACCAGATGGGTTTTTTCGAAAATTGACAATGCTTTTATAGTCATCAGAAGATTCTTAATCCCAATATTTTGTATGGAATTCAAATTCCACCATCTTACATGGTAGGATTTGAACCCGGATCTTGAGAACATTAGTTGAGTTTCTGAATTAATAGTCTAGCGATAATACCACAAGGTCATTGCCTACAGGTGAGGTTTGTAGGAGCTGATGCTGCGCATCATGTGTTTCTGAACCCGATGATAAACCTGAAGCAAGGTTTATCATCTTCAGCAGGCCAATCGCCTACTCAACCAGCACCTGCATTGCAGCGTGAGCCTCATTGCAACGAGTCTCTGCTGGTGTTTGTGGCATCTGCACTGGTGTTATCAGCCACCTCCTGAGTGGGTACCCCTTGTCCCAGAGAAGCCATTCCTCCAGCTGGCCTCTCTCAAAGATCTGAGGGATCTGAGAGTGCCCCAAAATGTAGCTGTCATGGATGCTGCCCAGGAAACGGGCACTCACCTGCATGAAGCATCACAGACATGCTGCACATTGAGGGAGTGGAATTGCTTGCGGTTCATGAATGGTGCTGTGTGGGGTTCTGGAGCCCGCAGGGCCACGTGGTGCAGTCAACCAAACCTTGCATCTGGGGCAAGCCTGCTAAGTCTGATGAAGGATCATCCAGACTCAAAATATTAGCTCCATTTCTCCCTTCACTGATGCTGTCAGACCTGCTGAGATTTTCCAGTATTTTCTGTTTTTATGTACATAGTTTAAAACACTGGCCATCTTTGAGTCATCAGAAATATTGGATATGTGACTTTCTATCCTATTGTTTAAATTGGTAATAAATATGTTGAATGGCTGAGGTCCCAACACAAATCCTTGTGGGACATCAATAGACGTATACTATCAATTAGATACTTGCCCATTAACATCACTTTGTCTCCTAATACTTGGCTAAGTGAATTGTTTTCAATTCAATCAGCTTCAACTTTAACTAGCTATCTCTTAGGACAGACTTTATCAAATGTCTTCTGGATGTTCATATAAATAACATCCATAAACGATTCCACTATCCACTGCATAAATCACCTCTTCAAAAATTTAAATCAGCTTCTTATGGCATAACCAACTCTTTACAAATGCTTGTTGGCTCACTCTGATCAGCTGAAAAATTTCAAGGTGTTCACTCAACCTGTCCTTAATTACACTATATTCTCGTAAATTCCTCACAACAGATGTTTGGCTAACTGGCATATAACTCTGGTTTGGCTCTCTCATCTTTCAGAAATAGGAAAGTAACTAACATTTCCCAATAATACAACAGAGGATCAAGGGATCTAGGAATAGGGCAGGAAAGTGGAGTTGAGGTAAAAGATCAACTATGATCTTGCTAGATGAGAGAGCATGTTTGGGAGCTGTACGGCCTACTCCTGCGCTTAATTCTCATGTTATTAGTGTTGACTTCAAAAAGTATTTCAATGACTGAACGTAGGAGTATCCTGAGGTTATGAAAGGCACCATATAGAATCATAGAATCCCTACAGTGCAGAAGGAGCCCATTGAGTCTGTATTGACCACAATCCCACCCAGGGCCTTATTCCCATAACCCCACATATTTATCCTGCTAATCCCCTGACCCTAGGGGCAATTTAACATGGCCAATTAACCTAACCCGCACATCTTTGAACTGTGGAAGGAAACCAGAGCACCCAGAGGAAACTCATGCAAACTCGGGGAGAATGTGCAAACTCCACACAGACAATGACCCGAGGCCAGAATTGAAACCGGGTCCTTGGCGCTGTGAGGCAGCAGTGCTAACCATTGTGCCACCGGTTCTACAAAAATGCAACATATCCCCATAATATAATTGCTGGTTGAGTACGCTATATGCCTATTATTAACAACTGAAAGAACATGCTAGTTGATTCAATCAGCCAGCCCTTGCAAAACCCAAAACAAAACATCTACTGTTAGGTGTGATTCTGAGATTGGCAGCATTTGCTGAACAATCATGAGTGCACTAATAGCTATACTAACAACCAATTTAAGATAATGAAGCTCGTAACATGGCGCATTTATGTTTCCCAGAAGCGACGTACATTCAGAAGCTGGGACTCGTACTCTGCAAACAAAAGGAATACGTTCAGGCCTTCCATCTTTTTGAATTACCTGGGAGCTTACAGTTTCCCCCATTGAATTCCCCCATTACAGTTTCCCCCATTCAGCCAATCAGAATGAACTTGACAAGCAATCAGCACCCTTTCGTCCTGTAGCATAACTTGTTGTGGTCATTTGAAATTTGGTATTCTCGCACTTGTCTTGATAAATGCAAGACTAAAAGCTCCAGTGATCTCTTCTTTTCAACAATATTCAAGTATTATAGTGTTGCCTTTACTGCTAACAGATGTGACAATTGCTGAAACCTATCAATTCTGTACATAAAATTTGACAGTGAAAGCAACTGCTCTTTTCATGTATCAGCATATTCTTAAATTCATAAAGATGTATACATAGTGATTTTTATTTGTAATATGGAATTCCTACAGTGCAGAAGGAGGCCATTCGGCCCATCAAGTTTGCACTGACAACAATCCCAATCAGGCCCTATCCCCGTAACCCACTGTATTTACCCTACCTATCCCCCTGACACTATGGGGCAATTTAGCACGGCCAATCAACCAACCTGCACATCTTTGGATCCCTGATGGAAATTGTGCCTCCATGGCAATGTGATGATTGACCTTAGTTAGGATATTTCATTCTTCATGATTAAATCAACTGTCGGTTCACATTTGAAAAAAGACCAGTTGGGCAAGATACCAGATGATTACCAGGAGTTGTCGATCATAACGCACTGTGAATCATCACTTCAGATGGTGATAGAAGAACCTCGATAATTTATTAAACCCTAGTTCAATAATGGGAAGGGTTAATCAGAAAACCAATTAACTTGGAATTTCTGGCGCCATATAAAATAACATTAAAGCCCAATATTTTAAATATTGTTGATATGGCAGTACTGATTTATTTCTATGATCATTTACAACAATCAGTAGTTCATTTCACCAGGCCTTACTAAAAGTGGCTAAAAAGATTCATTGAAGAAAACTCTAAATACACAATCATCCATCAATTTACAAGTGATGAGATTAACAAATCCTTTCATGGCACAAGTAATATTGTCCATCATTGCTAGTTATTAACAACAATACTCTCGTGCATTATCCAAGTTTCTCGTCTTAAATTTGTGTGACATGTAGGGAGATCTTTCCACTTTTTAAATAATTGCTGTAATTTGTAGCACTCCCTAGGCACCCTACAGTCTAGCTTGAAGAAAAGATCAATTGCATCAAGAAATATTCACATTATTCATACTTTTTGAAAAACTGCTCTTAGAAAATCACAACTATTCCAAAGATGCAACCTTCCTCACTTTCTGATATGTTTTCCTTTTTCCTCAACTGAGGATTCTTCCCACCATTGTTGACAGTACCCTTCCTTTATTGTATGAGTACGGGGGTGTTGGGGGGGAGGGGAGGAAGTTGTGAACCCTCCTTTTTGTGCTTTATGAATGTGTGCAATAAATTAACCTTCTGAGTTAATCCTCAAGTATGCTGCGGGGTTATTAGCAGAAATTGGATCAGACAAAAATCGAGAGGTTGGGAAACATGCCACTGCTTAATTTTTTAAAAATTCAAAAAGTCTATCTGTTTACGAGCGGGTAATGAGAGGCAAAATGCTCCTGTCCATAATAATACCATTAAATCTTTTGTCATTTAATCTTTCCTGCCCTCCACCCTGTCACACATTTTCCCTTTACTTCTTCCAGCATAGACTTGCTTAAAAAAATTTCTTTGTGATCAAACAATCAGGGAAAATATTAGTGCAGTGGGATAAAACAGACATCATGGGCCTGATTTTACCAAAACTTTGGGCACGAAATCGCGGTAAAGCTGGGCGTCGGGACTTTAACGCGATCTGCACCCAAATCCGAGTAGATCGCGCCTTTCCCGATACTCGTCCGAATCGGGCGGCCTGACGATTTAAATGCATTTGCATGCATTTAAATCTACCTAATGAACCGTGCGCACAACTCTACCACCAAATCCCACTTTACCGTCTTCTGGCCCGATCTGCGTCCGCGCTGTAACCGACCTGCAAAATAAAAGTCTGAAGTCGCCGCTGTAGCCTCCGAAGAGCGGGGTCAGAGACTGCAACGGCTCTCTGACCCAGGCCATCCTCTGGTCGGCGGGGGGGAGAGGGGGTGGGATGTCTCAGCCTCTGGTCGGGGGGGGGGGGTCGGCTGCCAGTCTGCGGCCAATGCCTCCTGGCACCATCACTGGTACACTACCAGCCACAGATTACTTTTCCCTGCAGGGCAAGAGAGCGGGAGAGATGGCTGTGGCTGGTAGTGTACCAGTGATGGTGTATCCCTTTACACTGTGGAATCAGCCACTGTGGAATCGGCCGGTTCTGCTTCATCTTCTTAGCGAGGAATCGCTTCATCCTGAAGGTTTCATGCGATGGCATGGCCGCATGTCCACTCCGGCAGGAGGCATCGGCCGCAGACTGGCAGTCGACCCCCCCCCCTCCTGACCAGAGGATGAGACGTCACACCCCCTCCCCTCCCCCCCAGGGGATGATATGTCACACCCCGTCTCCTCCCCCCCGCCCCCAGGGGATGATACGTCACCCCCCTCCCGCCAGGGGATGATACGTCACACCCCCTCCCCCCCCGCCCCGAGGAGATGATCAGTTACACCCCCCCCCCCCAGAGAATGAATGTCAGAGAGCCACTCTTTCTGCTTTTTTTCGAGCCCAGATGCGTTCTGTCAGATTTTTTTCGAACTGTGCATGCGCAGTTCAGAGCTCCGATCAGTCCACCAGCGCTAAGCCCCGGCCACACCACGGATCGGGCCAGCCGGCAAAACGCGTATGGGCGCGCTGCAAAGAGGATTCCAGGCGCGGATCTATTTGACGCCCAGACTCGGCACTTAGGCTCAAAATGGTAAAATTCCCCCCCATATTTCAGCATTCCGAAAGCTTGTGATACCAAATAAACCTGTTGGACTTTAACCTGGTGTTGTGAGATTTCTTACTATTCCATCTGAGTTAACTGCAATGTTAGACCAAAGAGTGAAAATTATGAATTAAGTAAAATCACAACATTTAAAATTGCACTTATTTATTATTTTATGTGAAGAGATGGAAGGTGGGTACCAGGGGTTTACTCATGCACAGAGAAGTGCAATGGCTGTCTCAGAGGAACGTCCTCTCTGTGTTTGCGAACTCCATAATGCGCTGAAAGAGTTTTCGACTCTCATTAATTGCCATACAAAGTTTTAATATGTGATGATTTTTGGTATGCTAAGCTTGCATATCTTTCAGATATATTGAGCCATCTGAATGAGCAAATTGTTAAAATGCAGGAGAAAACAAGAACATCTTAACTGCCACAGTTAAACTTCAAAGCTTCAGATCAAAACTGGTACTTTGGCAGGAAAAAGTGGCAAGTGAGTCGACTGAGATGTTCAAATTGGCATCTGTAAATCCTGCTGGAAAATTATATTCAACTTCATCACCAGACATCTTAAAACACAACAAAAGAAATTTGAATGCTATTTCCCTCCACAATTATTGGAAAACTTTGACTGGGTAGGTTATCCATTTAGTTAGAATCATAGAATCCTTACAATGCAGAAGGAGGCCATTCGATCCATTGAGTCTATACCAACTCTTCCAACATATCATCTTATCCAGGCCCTATCCCCGTAACCTCATGTAAGGCCTGCAAGTCACCTTGTCTTCAATTCAAGAGACTCTGGTCACAGAAGCAAGCCCAGGTGTCACGTTAACATTGCCGATAAGATGCTGCTCATAGTGTTGCCTTCATTTGCATTTTGCTCTGATTCATTTACTTCAAATTTCAGTAAGTTCTTTTTAATGAATAAAATGAAACTAAACTTATTATTGTGTTATGAATATGAACTTTCACACTGAGAAATGAAGACTTTAAAAAACTGAAAACAACGGGAAGCACAGTGATTAACCTCACAGCGCCAGGGACCCATGTTCGATTCTGGCTTTGGATGACTGAGTGTGTGCAGTTTGCACGTTCTCCCTGTGTCTGCGTTGGTTTACTCCCACAGCCTAAAGATATGCAGGTTAGGTGGATTGGCCAAGCTAAATGTGCGGGGTTATGGGGATAGGGCGAGGGGATGGGCCTGGGTAAAATGCTCTTTTGGAGACTTGGTTCAGACTTGATGGGCTGAATGGTCTCCTCCTGCACTGTACGGATTCTATGGTTCTAATTGAAATGGTTCACGGGAAATGCTTCTAAATTGTATACATTTTCTATTTTAAAAATATTGTATTTGAAATGATCAAGTTTTCATTATAAACTACTTAAACTAATTAAAGTTGTGTTAGATGGTGGCTTGACATGTTCGGAGGAGATTTTAGAGATAAAAGGCTTTTGATTGAGGGAAGTTCAGTTGGAGGAAATAGGAGGTGTACCTTGAATTTGTTTATTGTATAAAATGTGTCATAACATAGAAATGTTGGGGACCATTGCAAATCACAGCACAGCTTACATATTGAAAATTGGCCCTGGGTTAAAATCAGGGCCAAAGTATAACATATTTGATATATGGAGATTGGTCAGTATTTTTAAAGAGAAATACAAGTTAATGTTCCAAGTGTTAACCTTTATAAAAACTGAATTCAGTCAGTGTATTTTGCATGAAGTATGGTTAAACAAAGATGTTTTTGATAGTAAACTATGGATATATATTTGTCAATTTATATTTGGAGCATAGTTGCGGACAAGCATATCTATTGCCAGATATCAGCCTTGACAAAAAGGCTTGAAGAATTTCCACAGCTTATTTGAGCCACTGTTTACAGCTGTAAAATTTCTGTGGAATCCAGGTCAGCACTAACATCCAAGCAAGTTTTTTTTTCTGTACTCAGTTTACACTAATTAAGAATGATGTACTAATAATGGAGCCTTGGATACTTGGCTCTGTAATGGAACATTCATCATTATGAAATATGGTATCTGTTTTATCCCACTGCGCTAATATTTTCCCTGATTGTTTGATCACTGAGAGTCCACAACAAAGGAATTCTTTTAAACAAGCCTATACTGCCTACAAGAATATTTACCAAAGTAGATAACATTTTTGAAAGGCAATTCCAGATTGAGAACAGTGTTAATTGAATTTTTTTGCATAAAAAAAGGACCAACAGTTGAATGTCCATATAAAGCATTCCAACAGTGATGGTAATTATTCAAGATATATTCAAACAGAATAGATACGTTGGCAGTTATCCTGATTTGCATTGAAGCATTTAAATTAGTTTGCAAACAACAAATTAATGGAGCATACTTTTACAACTATTCTGGAAGATTTCTGAATTTTTAGTTCAACAATGCTCTGGCTGCAATAGGCCAGCCTCTCTATACTGCAGACAGTGGGTTCCAGGCTCTATGTCAAACCACAAACCAGGATGTAGGTAGATTCCTAAATCCCCAACTCATGACCAGTAAGCTTCACATAGACACTTTGTTGAACTAAGTATTTGGTTTGATACATTCATCAGCCTTTTTCTGAAGCTTAGCCCTGCAAGATCCACTTCAGACTCCTCTACAGCACAACTAATATCCAACACTGCCCCCACCCCCTGACCCCAGAAAGGTGGCACCTGCAATATCCCTTCTACATGTACATCACATTATGAGGATTCCTTCTCTAATCTAGCCTCTAAGTTACACAGACTTAAAACTGGTGCCTGCAACAATGGTAACCATCAGCCCACTGCATTATTGCTTGGTCTCTTCCTACTCTTCCACCAGAGGTTGGGGCTGTGGGAGAGCTGGGGTGGCCATTGCTCATCTTGCACATGCTCCAGTGAATGGGCTGGAGCTTGCTCCTTGGGAGCCGCAATAATAATGCTGGAAGGGAATGTCGCTGGCCTCCCTCCTTCCCCCACCAATCCAAACTGCAGAGTGGCAGCGTGAACCCCCACCCCCACCAATCTCCTCCTAGGCTCCGCCTACATCAGGCCCCAACCCCCGCACTACCCCATGTCCAGTGGGCAGTGCCATGGTGCCTCCTGGGCATTGGCACTTTGCCCATTGGGCAGTGCCAGGGGGCCAGGCTGGCACTGCCAAGGTACCAATGCCCAGGAGGCACCGCCCTGCTGCCTGACGCTATGGGGGGCCCCAATTGCCTGTCTTCACTCCAGCAGGATAGGGCTACTAGCTCCCCGAAAGCTCCACTAAAAGCCTTAGAAAATGGTTACATGCAGAATTAAATGATTTATTGATTTCCTTTTCAAACAATCTTTTTTACAATTAATAGAAATGAACAATATTATTTTACTACTACATAGCATAAATAGGGGGTGCGATTCTCCCATCCCGCTGTGCTAGTTTTATTAGCGCACTGGGCCGGGAGATTTCAGTGGGGCCAGATTAGCGCAATCCGCGCTGGGCATCCAGCCCCGAGCTCCTCTCCCAGCACCAGATTTCTGGCGCTGTCAGTTCTGCACCGGAAATAGGTGCGGAGCTATATTATGCATTCAGGGGCTCATTTAAATATTATTTAAATGTGATTCGCGGGCCTGGACTGAAATCTCCGGGCCCGCTAGCCTCTCCCACCCTGCTAAGAGTATTTGACTCCAGCGGGCTTTACAGTAGCTCCCCACTTTCGGAGATTGCAAGTGCAGGTTTAACAGCTTCATGGTGCACACTTCTGATAACTGTCAGCAAACTCATTTTATTGTCAAGAATCAGTTTTATAAAATCATGTTAATGATTTCTGTCATTGGTCTCTGATTTATCACTTCATTATAAACAACCAATATAATCAATTAATTTTAAAATCCACGTAGACCAGTTTTCTGGTGTGGCAGAAAAATAAACAGCCGAATGTTGGTATTTTTGATTTCCACATTCCAAACAAATCTACAAGCAATTTACCAACTCACATTTTAGTGAGCCCCACCGAATTTTGGCTTAAAATTAACCTCATTAAGAACTTTTTTTTTTCCCCTGCCCTGGTTTTTGGTTTCCATCTCCTCATATGTATCAGCCGTGAAGTTTGCCCGCTCAACCACCTTCAGCTGGGAAAGAAAAACACATCCATTAGCTTACTCTGTTTTAAATCCAGTTATCCGGCTACATGATTAAATAATAGTAGATCTGAATCTGTTTCTCCCAGTTGTGACAGAGATGGAATGCCTTAGTGCACTTCTGCATTTTGCTAGCATTCCAGCTGAAAAATAATGAAACTTACTGAAGTGAGGCAAGTGAATCTGTCATGAAGGCCCAAGGATAGATAACATACACCTAATTCAAATGCACTTTGATTAAACAACTACCTAGTAATATGACCAGAGCCTTTAGCAATAATATAAGATTGACCATGTGCAGGTAGTACTGACAACATTTGAAGATTAGTGGTAAAAAGGTTATAGAAGTCAATAAAGCCATATACTAAAGCTTATATCTGCAATCCTGACAGTTTGAAACAAGAGTTACTATTCTTAACCTGAATTTCTGTCTGAAAAAAAAAAATTTTTTGTAGAAGAGTTTGGGATGTATGATTTCAGCGAGCATTAGTCTATCTCACAACCCACTGATGTTAATTAGTGAACAATGAAAACTGTTCTCAAACAAGATGGTACAAAGTTACTATCATTTAACTAGTTATTCAAGAGTACAATAAAACTAAATAGAATTTGCCTTGATTAGTTAGTTAAGTGCTAAAAACAGTAATTGTTACAGAGGTCAAATCAGAATCACCTTACAGGTAACTTCCTTCTGCTTTAACCTTCAAATATCCACGCAAATATCATTTTAAATAAGAAAAAGTAATGTCTTATATATACGTGCACGTAAAAATCCACATGCAACAGAGCTACATAGGAATAGGTGCTTAAAAGCACATTGCATGTACCAATGTAATCCAAGGACTAGAGTGACAACAAATCAAAATGCATAACTGAAGTAGATTTGGAACATTAGATGAAGTCTTAAATAAGGTTACAGTTTTTTTTCTCTTCCATGTTATATCTTGACATTTTTAGATGGTCTGTATTAGGAATCAGTGACTGAGACAATTTTACTTCTGTGATAGCTCAAAATTAGGATATTTTGGTATTGAATAATACAATGAATGTATTTTTAAGTGTATTTGCTATTTTTTAAGGTAACAAAGTATGTTGTTAAGATTGAAACTATTATGGATTAAGTAGTTAAGATAAACTGTGTTAACTGCAGGAAATATATAATGATGTGGAGATGCCGGCATTGGACTGGGGTAAGCACAGTAAGAAGTCTCACAACACCAGGTTAAAGTCCAACAGGTTTATTTGGTAGCACAAGCCACAAGCTTTCGGAGCACTGCCCCTTCATCAGGTGAGTGGGAGTTGTGTTCACAAACAGGGCACATATAGACACAAACTTAATTTACAAGATAATGGTTGGAATGCAAGTCTTTACAGGTAATCAAGTCTTAAAGGTACAGACAATGTGAGTGGAGAGAGGGTTAAACACAGGTTAAAGAGATGTGTATTGTCTCCAGCCAGGACAGTTAGTGAGATTTTGCAAGCCCAGGCAAGTCGTGGGGGTTACAGATAGTGTGACATGAACCCAAGATCCCGGTTGAGGCCGTCCTCATGTGTGCGGAACTTGGCTATCAGTTTCTGCTCAGCGATTCTGCATTGTCGTGTGTCGTGAAGGCCACCTTGGAGAACGCTTACCCGAAGATCAGAGGCTGAATGTCCGTAATTGCTGAAATGTTCCCCAACAGGAAGAGAACACTCCTGCCTGGTGATTGTCGAGCAGTGTTCATTCATCCGTTGTGTCCGTTTTAATTGAGTTTGTGTCGATATGTGCTCTGTTTGTGAACACAACTCCCACTCACTTGATGAAGGGGCAGTGCTCCGAAAGCTTGTGGCTTGTGCTACCAAATAAACCTGTTGGACTTTAACCTGGTGTTGTGAGACTTATCACTGGGAAATATATAATGCAGGGTATAACTGCAGAATTAATTTTCCTGCAAATTTCTTAATTTTGCCATCTGATAAAAGTACTCACAATTCTACAGGAGGCTATCTGCCACCTTACTGAAGTAGTTATTGTTTATGTCCGAGTCTTGACAGTGAGTTATTTATAGTAAATGTACAAGTACAGGAATAGGCCAAATGGTCCATCAGCCTGTTCCATCCAGAGACGGTGCAACCTACATGCTTTAAAAATCCTAGTTGCCTGTGTGTACAGCTAAGAACTCCAAGACTAAATATTATTTCCTGGCCTTTTATTGGATCAGCTCTAGGTTCTTCTCATCCTCCAACAAGTTAAGAGACCAAAGTTAGACACAGTATTCTCGATTAATTATGCCAAGGCTATGTATGGAATATCATATTTCCAAATGTGTAACTTTGTATTCTAAAGACCTATTACCAATCCGTATTGTATACCCTTTGTACACTACAGACCTATCTCCAATCCATCTTGTATACCCTATGTGTGTTAAAGACCGATCTCCAATCCATATTGACCAATTTTATAGGAAAGATTACATTTTTCATAAATTAATCATATTTGGCTCCATACAGTATTTAGGGCAGCTTACTTCTTCTAGCCATCGCTGACTGACCTCAATTATATCAAACTTCAGGATACCCACAAGTGGTCCATAATCATAGGAACACACCTGCATTTCCACCAAGCCCTATGACTTTCTCACTATTGTCAAATCACATGATCTTCCACAGCTGTGCTGAACCTCGTTAATTACCTCCAGCTTGATGTATCCTGTTAAGTATTCTAGACTTCACAAAAAATGAAATAAAGATGGAACAAATTATGAAAAGATCATGCAGTGATTTACTCCACATATTTATGATTTTAATAGAAAAATTGACAGAAATATAAAATTCAATCAGCAAAACAGCAGTCAAATGTCAAAAGTAAAAAAGATGAAATTTGGATTCACGTACCATATATGCATGACACTGATATAACATTACATAGAATCATAGAGAATTGCAGCATGGAAACAGGCCCTTCGGCCCAATTTGTCCATGCCACCCAGTTTTTACCATTAAACTAGTCCCAATTGTCCACGTTTGGTCTATATCCCTCTATACCCATTTTACCCATGTAACTGTCTAAATGCCTATTAAAAGACAAAATTGTATCCACTTCTACTACTACCTCTGGCAGCTCGTTCCAGACACTTACCACCCTGGGTGAAAAAATTGCCCCTCTGGACCCTTTTGTATCTCTCCCCTCTCACCTTAAACCTATGCCATTTAGTTTTAGACTCCTACCTTTGAGAAAAGATGTTGACTATCTACCTGATTTATGCCCCTCATTATTTTATAGACCTCTATAAGGTCACCCCTAAGCCTCCTATGCTCCAGGGGAAAATGTCCAAGTCTATCCAACCTCTCCTTATAACTCAAACCATCAAGTCCCAGTAGAATCCTAGTAAATCTTTTTTGCACTCTTTCTAGTTTAATAATATCCTTTCTACAATAGGGTGACCAGAACTGTACATAGTATTCCAAGTGTGGCCTTACCAATGTCATATACAACTTCAATAAGATGTCCCAATTTATGTATTCAATGTTCTCCAAACATGCCAAATGCTTCCTTCACCACCCTGTGCACCTGTGACTCCACTTTCAAGGAGCTATGAACCTGTACCCCTCGACCTCTTTGTTCTATAACTCTCCCCAATGCCCTATCATTAACAGAGTAAATCTTGCCCTGGTTCGATCTACCAAAATGCATCACCTTGCATTTATCTAAACTAAACTCCATCTGCCATTCATCAGGCCGTTGGCTCAATTGATTAAGGTCCCGTTGCAATCCTAGATAACTTTTTTCACTGTCCACTATGCCACCAATCTTGGTGTCATCTGCAAACTTACTAACCATGCCTACATGAATGTCAATCCTATTGCTTTAAAAAGCTACACCACATCATCTACATTTATACTTACAATTCCCCAAAAAATGATAGTTGCCAGTAAGACTGGCCATTCACACAATGTGCCAGGACTTATTGCTTGCAAATCCCAATCCAACCTCCACCACCCTTGGTGTATCAGTGAAAATTTACTGAATGCAAATCTCCAATGAAATCATGTTAACGTACCAGGTTTTTATTTTTATTTTTAAAACACCAAGATAATATTAAGTATTGTTTAAAATTAAGATTGAGAAATAGTTATCAAATTCTGTAGTTACATCATGAAATGAAAGACTGTAAAAGCAACTAGCAGTACAATAGGGAGGTGATGGCCCAGTGACCCTAGACTATTAATCCAGAAACTCAGCTAATGTTCTGGGGACCTGGGTTCGAATCCTGCCATGGCAGATAGTGGAATTTGAATTCAATTTTTAAAAATCTGGAATTAAGAATCTGCTGACAACCATGAATCCTTGGTTGACTGTCTGAAAAACCCATTTGGTTCACTCATGCCCTTTAGGGAAGGAAATCTGCCATCCTTATCTTGTCTGGTCCACATGTGACTCCAGAGCCACAGCAACGTTGATTCTCAACTGCCCTTGGACAACTTGGGATGGGCAATAAATGCTGGCCAACCAGCGATGCCCATGTCCCACGAATGAATAATAAAAGGCTACCACAGGATTTCCAATGCCAACTAACAAATGTCTACATTTAGATTCTCTTTATCACTCTAAACTGGAGTCGCAATACCATGGTTGACTTATTTTGTATCTTGCTAACTTTAAAACATTCCTCTACAACTCTTGTCAATAAAATGTGAGATTGCAGATTGAGACAGAGATATTGAAGTAAATTTGACTGATGGATCTGGTGCCGGCAACATTAGAGATGGAGGTGAGCATTAGTGATGGAGAGGTGCCAAGGCTCTGTCCGGGGGTGGCAGGGGCAGGTAGCCTTCAAGAACCACCCTTAGAAGGGAGTGGGAGAAGGTGGGCAGGATGGTTAATTCCCGGAGACTGTACTTATTAGCACAGTCACAAGTCTAATGACCTCAGGCAATTGGTCAAGGACAAGTTAATGCATCTTCACATAACATGCATAGTCATGTGCATAATACTTAATTTGAAATAAATTGACAAGTGTTTGACTCAATGTCTACAATTTAGACACAGGACTGTAGCCTTATGTCTATATTCAAAATGCATATTACTAGCAGCATGTATTTCTTCAATTTAAAAAAACATGCAATGTTTCTTGCAACTATAGTGAGCGGGCACAGATAGAGACGAAGAAAGTGGGGAAGGAGGTGGGAATGACCAACTGGGTTTTTACTATTGTAATGTATTTCAAGTCAGTTGCTTATTTTTATAAATGTATTTATATATATATATTATATATGTTTATAAATATGAGATATTTCTCTGATATCAAGAGTATATAGTTTAATGAGTTAATTGTTATGGTAATAAGTTAGTGATATGTATCATGATGTAACAGTGATATTAGTAGTCATGTGCGAGAGACTCTGCGGAACAGATAGAATAGTCTATACTTGAGAAAGATTTGCCTACCTAGTAGCTGACCATGTATATTGTGTACCCTCCTGGGAGTATATAAAAATACCAACATAGCATCTTGAAGCAATGTAATATGATATTATATTACCAAGCCCCTGAAAGAGCTGTGGGAATTCTTGGCAGAACTCTGTTCCATTGTCTTGCTGTAGGAAATTGTTAGCTTTCTGCAGCGTGCCCAGTTCCATGCATGCATTTCTGGTCAGTAAAAACATACTTTGATTGAGCAACATATGGAGAGTATCTGTAATCTGTGGTGAAAGATGGCAGTTATCTGACCTTTCGCTTGTGGATTCGTCTGAACCTTAAAGTTTAAGGTTCGAAGGCTGAATGCTAACAGATTTGAACAATGCCAATGACTAGCCTGTATTGAAAAGCCAGCTTCAGTGTCAAGTTTAAAGTCTTTTTTAAAGCCTTTAACTTCCAAATTGGCAGACCAGAAGTCTAGTTCATTATTCTTTGCTTCTCCAAGGAAATCTGTGATGTAATTTCTTTGCTTATGCCCAATATTCATCCACAAGATGTGCTGCAAGAACTCAACGAAGGCTTCTTAGACAACACCTTCCAAACTCATGACTGCAACATCTGGAAGCGCAATGACAGCAGACAAATGGGAATACCAGCACCTGGAAGCTCCCCTCCAAGCCACACACCATCCTGACTTGGAAATATAACACTGGTCCTTCACTGTCACTGGGTCACAATCCTGGAGCTCCATCCCTAACAGCACTGTGGATGACCTACACAACAGTAGTTCAAGAAGGCAGCTCACCATCACCTTCTCAAGGGCAATTAGGGATTGGCAATAAATCGCCGAGCTAGCGACACCCACATTCCATGAATTAATTAAAATATATATTTTGCGTTATCTGCATGTTGTAGATATTCTGTTGGTTTCCTCTCATAGTGGAATTTTTAAATTTCCAAAATTGCTTGACATGTCCTGTCTTTCCACATTGGAAATACTCTGCATCCCTTGCTGGGCATTCTTGCTGTCTGTGCTGCTTCTTTTCACCGCAGCATAACATATAAACATAGAAAATTGCAGTAGGCCATTTGTTCCTTCGAGTCCTCTCCATGATCATGGCTGATCATCCAATTCAATAGCCTGATCCTATCTTCTTTCATATCCTTTGATCCCCTTCGCCCCAAGAACTATATCTAACTTTTTATTGAAACATACAATATTTTGGTCTCAACAACTTTCTGTCGTAGCGAATTCCACAAGCTTACCACTCTCTGGTGAAGAAATTCCTCCTCATCTCAGTGCTAAAAGGTTTACCCCATATCCTTAGACAATGACCCCTGGTTCTGGACAGCCCCACCATGGAGAACATCCTTCCTGCATCTATTCTGTCTTGTCCTGTTAGTCCAGGGACACAGTTTCAGAATAAGGGGCCGTTTATGATTGAGGTGAGGAGGAATTTCTTCACTCCAAGTATGGTGAATCTTTGGAATTCTCAACCCGAGGGCTGTGGAGCTCAACCATTGATCATACTCACAACAGAAATCAATAGATTTCTGGAGACCAATGACATCAAGGGTCATGGAGTTAGTAGAGAAAGTAGCGTTGAGGTAGACAATTAGCCACATCTAAAAGAATGGTGGAGCAAGCTGGTCTTGCCCAACATAGAGATGTTGGGCAAGACCAGATGTGGGGCCATAAATTCAAGACAGTCACCAATAAAGCCCATAGATAATTCAAGAGGAACGCATTTACACTCAGAATGATTAATATGTGGAACTCATTACCACAGGGAGTAGTTGAGGCAAATGGTGCAGTTGCATTCAAGGGCAAGGAATAGAAGAATGTTAACAAGTCAGATGAAGAAAGGTCAAACATAAACACTATCTTGGATCTATCGAGCTGAATGGCCTGTTTCTATGCTGTTAATACCTAGTAACTACTATCCAAGAACTGTAACATGCCTTTATTTAAAGATTAGCTCCATAGTTATTATTGATTTCCATCTAAACTCATTCAACTTTTAATTTGCACTAGCACAAAGAAAAGCCCATATATACATAAAAATGTGTTTGCACAGTTATGTGTATCCTGAATAAATAATATGAATATCTTGATATCATTATTTTAAAATGAGTAACTTCCTTGAAACTGTGTAAAGAAAATAATTTCAAAATATAAAGTCAAGGCTAAATATTCTAAGTGCAAAGGCAGATTCATTTTCTGTTCAGTTTTATGTTTCTGTGCTTATCTTGGCTGATCATTCCTTGAAAAAAAAGCTCTATTAATATAAAACAACTAACAAATCTTCCAGTCATAAATCTGTTAAGCTTTATCTGTGAATTACTTGTTTCCTTTTGTACATATTTTGTGAACTTAAAGATTTCCATTGAGATGGTATTGAACTTTGGAATCATTCTTATGAATTTCACAGTGGCAGTATTTGGCCAACAGAAATACAAGCTAACTTAAAGTTGCACAACTCAACAGGCTTGACCATGTGGATCTCAGTGGATGCTTTCTTAGATTTAGTTTAAACTTAAGATTTAAGTTTAAATCCTGACAGTTTAAATCTGTAACCTACTCAACTGTATTCTCATCTGGTCCTGAACCAATACAGTACTACCTCAGTGAACAAGTGAGTTGGTAGCTTGATCTTAGAACTTTGTCAATGGTGGTTTTGAACTATTGGCGAAAGGATGAGGGAAGAGTGAACCAAGATGACTCAATACATAATTAACTTCCATTCCTGCTATTTTCTGTTGTCTGACTGAGATCTATAATTCACTGAATGGGAATCATGGAGGTAAAGCAAGATTCTACAACTGGTGCAGTGGATTTAAATGCAAGCTGTATTTGACTATCAATCCAATGACTTCCTGGCTCCCCAGTGTCGCATTTGTGGGGGTACTCCAAAGATGCGCTGGTGAATCCCTTTTGGAAGTTCCCAGGTCAGGGCTTACTCGGCAATTATCCAGAAGGGCTAACTTCCCCTGGACAATTGTGTTGGGTTGTGAACCATCCAACAAAGTGTTTTAATCACTAACTTAGAATGGTTGCCAGTTTTACACTCAGTTACTCTGAAAGAATGAGAAGGAAAAAAAGCACTTCTAACTTCAGAGTGACTATTTTATGGACCCAGATTGAGCTTCACATGGTATACCGCCCAGGGGCCCCAAAAAGCACCTCACCCACATGGAATTCTCCACCCCCTGACCCAAACAGCAACCCCAATGTTCAACAACCCCCCCCCAAAGTGGCAATCTGCCACTAATTGCCACTCCAAGTAAGTTATATAAGCCTATATTAGGTATTTACATCGCTTTTCATTCTTCTACTACATGCGTTCTGCATCTGATTTTTTTCAATTAATTTCTCTTCAGTTTATCTTTGCTTCACTACAACTTGCCATTTATCTTTAAACCTCAACCTGACTCCCATTAATGAATTCGGAGTAGTAGGTCATTCAGCCTCTCAAATTTGCTCTTTTGCAAAGATCATGGCTGATCTGATTGTGGCCTTAACACCACTTTCCTGTCTATCCCATATATCCTTTAATTCCTTTCTTAGTCAAGAATCTATCTACCCCTGCTTTTAAAATATCAAATTATCCTGCTTCTATCACTCTCTGGGGAAGAGAGTTCCACAGACTCACAACTCTCTCTGAAATGGGAGATCCCTTATTTTTGGTTTCTCCCACAAAGGGAAATATCCTTTCAGCATTCACCTGTCAAGCAAGGATCAATGATCTCTCAATAAAATCACCTCTCATTCTTCTAAACTCTAGTGGACATGGCCCAATATTTCCTCATAACTCATTCCACCAGGAATCAGTCGAGTGAACCTTCTCTGAACTGTCTCGTAAATTTTACATCACCAATTTATAAACTTAATTTTTAAAAATTAGATGGAAGAATGAATATTTTTGGGATAGTATGTCTGCAATGTGAAAGGGTAGATACAGCCAAAAGTAATTTTGTGAACATGAGGGATGCATTAATAACAAGAAAATCTGAGCCCTCTCTGGTCCTGCCCCCTTGGACTCATGGTGGGCAATGCCAGTGTGCCCGGAGAGTAGTGCCAGGATGGCACTGCCCAAGGGGCACCCCCCTTTGCCCTCTACCTTTTGGGGGGCCTCAATGGCCTCTGTTCCCACCAGTGGGGTGAGGACACCTGTTCTCTGTTAGTGGGGAGGAAATATAAGCTATGCTGGTGGGAACCTCTCCTGCCCATGGAGCGGGGGGGGGAACAGACACTAGTGGGCCTGAAGACTACTTGAACCCATTAATCATATTGCAATTCAAATTTCAATGTGCCTATTTCCAGTGCAGAGCTGATTACTCTGAAAAACAGTGGCTGGTAGACTCGCGACCAGCATCTAAAGGCTGTTGTCTCCTGGCCCGCTGCGCAATTCGAGCAGCACAGGTGGGCTGGTAGAATCCCGGCCCATATCTTTAAACACTTCTCATGCTTTTCTCACACTTCATGATTATTAAGCTGAGATAACACAGTGATATGGCTAGGTAGAATCATAGAATAACAAAGCATAAAAAGAGCTTATTTAGCCCAATGTTCCCATTTTGAAAGTCTCATTGTCTTGCTTTCCATAAATCCCTGCAAATGTTCCCTTTTCAAGTGTATATTAAGTGTCTTTTTATAAGTTACTAAACATTCAATTACCACTATTCCTTCAGGCAGTGCATCCAGATAACAACCTAGTGCGTAGAACAATGTCTCATCTGCTCTGGTTCTTTTGACAATTCTCTTAAATCTGTGTCTTCTAGTTTCTGACCTTCCTGCCAGTGGAAACAATTTCTTATATTCACTCAAACTTTTGAACATCACTCTTACATCTCCCCTTAATTTTCTCTGCACCAATGGAACAGCCCCAGCTTCTCTTTTCTCTCCACATAACTGATTTCCTTATCCCAGGTATGCTTGGTATTTCATCATTTGGCTTATTTTAAAGAAGATCCAAACTTACAACTCCGATATAAGCTGAAAAAGTAAATTTTTAGGATCTGCAATATTGAATTGTGGGTGTTGAAATTCTAAAAATAAATCCTGGGAGGACCATGTCACAGAATATAAAAATCACTATCTCTGCAAATCAAAATCTGAAATTAGTGCCAGTAAGACAATAGGAATTCATGATCATTATTCAAATTTCTTGCTTTCACAAGTCTTATTATACATACTACCAAAAGTAAATGAGGAGATACTAGACGCAGCTGGCTATATCACAATGAAATCCAGAAAGAACAATACTCCCTACATTTTCTTTCGTTTAGCCAAAATTTTGCTAATCGTCAGATAGCTTTAATAGGAATAACCATATCACCATTTATACCAGTAGGAAATGCAAAGACATGAAAATACTAGCGATGATAGGTGAAGTATCTAAGCTTTGCTGAACTTCACACAAAGTGTTGGAAATAATATGTAAATAAAGAAAAACAAGTGCTCCAAAGCAAAAAGACATAATTGCTGCAAAGGTCCACTGAAGATAGTTCAAACAACAATTGTTAAAAACCTTCAAAATTATGCCTGAACACAAAACATTTATCCCAGAATCCCAAATGTTTGGAGACGTTACACAAAATTAAGCCCTTGTGTTGTAATTGGTGCAAAACCATGCATATTATGATCAGATACTAAAGTTTCCAGTGTGTTTACAGACTGGTGCACAGTATTGTCTTGCATCTGACTTTAAGTTTGTCTCTGATGTCATGGTATACACATAAAACATTCAAATAAACCAGCTTCCAATTCTACATTCTCTGCAGAAGCTAGTAACAAAAGACACACGTCAGAACTACATTGCTATATTATTAATTACAGGCAGAGCAATCTGTTCAGCTGGGTGAAAAAACAAAGAAAAAATATAATTTGTCTATATTTCTTATAAGCTTAGTGTAATTCCAATTTTCTTTCTAAAAATTGCATAATTTGGCTGTTTTGTTGGTATGAGAAATCAATGTGATGGCAGTGCAAGAATGTATCTGATTTGTATTCAAGAATGCTCTTTGTCATCAGTAGAGTAACGACTTGTTTGTCAGAGCTGATGGGTCTAGATGACCCTTCAGCTCTGACGAAGGGCCATCTAGACTCGAAACATTGGTCCGACTCTCTTTCCACAGATGCTGTCAGACCTGCCGAGATTTTCCAGCATTTTTGTTTTTACTTGTTTCAAATAGGTAGTTAGGTGCAAAATGATTTCTCCTTTAATCAGATGTTAAGAATCATCAGAGACTCACTCCCTAGACCATAATTGTGCTTTGTGTTTGCTACTGCATGTAGTATATTACAGGGGCTTGACAAGGTAGACAATATTTTCTCAAGCGAGTAAAGCATGAATCATCTTGCACCATTTCAGAATAAGGGGTGTCCATTCTCCTCCTCAACCCTGTTACTGCGTGCCGTGGATCTGTGAGCTGGACCTGAAGTACAAAATGAAGGTAGCAACAGCAGGTCTGCATAAAAGCAAAGTTTTGTTGGAATGTTTCTGGAAGGGTATTCCCATGCTTAAATGCATATAGGCATGTCTCAAGTCTCCCTACCTTTTTTACTCATTGTGTCTTGCCTGTGATCCATGATCTTGCATTGCTTCATCAGCAACCTGCTTCATATCCTCATGGTCAGAAGAGGCATCATGGTCCACACGACTCTCATTAGTCAACACATCTTCCCTCTGAAGTGCCAGATTGTGCAAGGCACAGCAGACTACCACAATACTTAAGACCTTTACTGGAACATATTGAAGGACTCCATTGGATTGGTCTTGGCAGCAGAATTGCAACTTCAGAAGGCCGATAGCCTGCTCGTTGGTTGCTCAGGTTGACCTGTGGCAGGTGTTCTACCTCTCTGCATTCAAGTGTGGGTTCCTCATAAGCAGAAGCAGTAATGTCCTCAGTGAATAGCCCTCGTCTCCCATTGTCTATCTCTGAAGGCCCACAGGAACTGGAAAAGCTGCAGCACCCGGGACTGCCAAAGTATGCATGCATTGTGGCTGTTTCCTGAAAATGATACACGTCTGTAGGATCCACTTTTGTTGGTTGCAGACTGGTTAAACATTGAGCAAGTGGAAATTCGTTCTGTTGATGAAGGCCACTAGCTGGTCAATGGGAGCTGGTGGCCACATGCATACAGTCAGTGACATCTTTACCTATGGACATACAATGATAGCCCCAAACTCAACGGATCTCTCTGCTGGTCTGTCTGATCTGTTTGGTAGCACATAGTCGCCACTCTCTTGAACGCGGCATTGGTTATTTCCTTGATGTACTGATGGGACACAAACTGGCAGATTCCACATATGTCGCAAGGCGAACCCTTGAGAGATGTGGCACACAAAGTTGAGAACTACATTGCTGTTCAGAGCCATTGTCATTGGTTGTCCACCAACTCCCATGAATCTCAGCTTAACCCCCAAGGTGACATAGAGATCTGTGACTTGTCTCCCTGGACAGTCATAGCCTTCACTGACATTGCCACTTGGGACACCTGGAGATGGTAGCCTCTTCCATACATGAGGCAGTTGCATTTCTCCTCTGTGTCCTTCTTTGGCATGCCTACCACAAAGCTGGCCCTCTTGCTGGTCCCGAGGTTGCTGATGCCCCATTTCCAGTGCCTGGATCTCACTCCCTCTGTTGATGCTTCTCCACTTCGAGGTGCCCTGAAACCTGCCTGGATGAGGCCCATAGCAGGTATCCTCACTCCTAGTCCAAAACCTTCCATCCAGACCTCTACCTTTTTTTAATCTGTTCCTTGGGGGCAAGTGTTACATCGCCCTGGTAGCATTTTGCCCTCTTCTGCTGCCATGTAGTTAGCCCTCTGTACACCACCTACCGTTGCACAGCATGCTGGCACTCTTATGGCTGGTTGAAAGAGCCAACACTAAGCTCCTCCCACTTGTTTACTGCATTCTTTAATCAGGCCAATCTCTGATCCCTATGGTCCCAGTGTGCCATCCAAAATGCACTAGAAAATTCCGGCCAATTGATGTTTTAAATAGTTTAATGGCTGTCCCACCACATCAATGTGCAAAGTCTGCCCCCCCCCCCCCCCATCAGTAAAATCCAAAAGTAAAGATGTTGGACTTCTGGCCTAATGTGTTCTATTTGCCTTTTACAGCCCACTGTCCTCCTTTCTAAGTGGTCTGTAAAATTCTGACCCATCTGCCTCTCCATTTCCTTTATGACCTTACTTAAAATCCATAAGGCTTTTTGGACCCCCTTCTAGTTTCCACTTGCCTCTCTTTTCTAGATGCTTCGTATTTCAGGCTTGGATGCTGGTAGAGCCAGATGACGCTGCACCTTTGTGAAGTTCATAAAGGCAATTTCCAGTGCTGGTGAACTAAATGTATGTATGCCAGTACATTAACGATTTACTTCCTTTAAAAGTATCATGGTACCCAATTATCTGCTGAAACAGTACATATTGTACATCTAAACAGCAAGCTTCGGCACACCCCACAGAGTATTTCTGGTGATCATTTTTTAAAACTGAAAATTGATGTGTACACACTTAAAGATTGATGTCATGAAGACTTTTAAGTTTTTATGCTTGGGCATTTGAATGTTTCCAGATGCCACTGAAGTAGAGGGACTTCCCAACCTGAACCAATGCATATAAAAATGTTTGAGGAAATACTCCTTGGAGCAAATTCAGAGGTTGTAGCACTTGAAACCACCTGTCCTTAAATTATAAAAGACCACCATATTCCAAGTTAAGATCTGTCCGTCTCCAGCTTCAAGTGTGATAAGCAAATATACAGAACAGTTGCCAATCAGTAAACTTTTGGGTTAGTAAATTAATGTTATAAGTATCCATTACTGAAAGTAAATCTCTGCTTTCTATTTTTACCATACTGGACAAGTGAGTTGCTAGTTACTGAAAATCTTGCTTTAAAAAAGACACACATGATTTACATATTTTTATTAACATATTTTACAGTCATATTTTGATTAATCCTAAGGTTTAATTTTCAATGTGCCAGAAAATGTTCAGCTTTTACAGTAATGTACTGTATTTAACATTCATTCATACAGGATAACACACTGGTGAACACTCAACTTCTATCTCAAATTACACACCACTTTTTTTGCATGAAAATATTAATTTGTATAGTGGGTCTTAGAAAACTGAGGAAAACTAAAATAAAAATTCAGCAGCATGCATGAATTCAAGTACATTTATAAATCAACTGCATGTCTGGCAATCAAACTGCACTAGTATGGGAATAAAAAGAAAACAAAAGCCAATGACCATTTTTAAGAATCAGAGCAATAAAGAATGCTCCATTTAAAATCAGCTTAGGATGATTCATAATTAAATACCATACTCACAGCATTAGCAGGTCCAATTATACACCTGTGTTCACTGCTGTCTGGTTTGTTAGCATATACTGTAGCTAAACTGCTTAAGTCTTTAATGCTGTTTATTAGTTATATTCTGCACTGCACTCTTACAGTTCCTTTTTATTTCTAAAAAGAACACTTGACAAATTTGCCATTAGGCATTAAGTCTGGCAATTATTTTTGCACGTCAGATGATGGTATAACCATTAAATCATGAAACTTGTATAGAATTTTAAAATATTGGTTGTGAGAAATTGTATCTGAGTGAAACAAAATATTAGCTATTATACATCAATTTTCAGTAGCTCCCAATGTTTTACAAAGATCAACCATTGCAAACAATCTCACAAGCCAGTCCATGATGATTCTTGATAGGACCAAGCTTGTAATGATTCTCTTTTCTGCATTTATGAGTTATAGCATTCAATGAATTATTTCCCTGAATATGTAATTTTATTAAATTCTTTGTAGTTTTTTTGTCATTTAGTAGACATAATCTTTTGTTGACAGGTCTGTGTGCCTTTGCATTGGATATAAATATGACTGAAATGCTTCCTTCCTTTGAACACCAAAAACAAAACAAAACTTATTTTATGCAGTTTTGCAACTAGACATTTAAAAATGTCTAAACTAGCTATACTTTAGTCAAAAGCTGAAAATTTGCTAAAGTCTGCTGAATTTTTAAAAAAGGAAAAAAGTAAACAAAATGCAAGATTTCAGATCTCCAAAATCACTGATATTTTTATCATGAAAGGACAACATGAGAAGTGTCCACATCACCTTGCAGTTAAATTCTGAATATCAACTGCATTTTGGCCGTGAAGATATATTAGGACTGCTCATTTCCCACAATGATCTGAATTTCTACTGTTTAGTAAATCAGATAGAAATGGTAGTAATTACACTGCACAACTGCAATACGATTAAACCTAAAGTTGAAAGTGCTAATCGGAAACAGAAATTTGCGTTAGGGAAGCAGATGTACTTCAGTTCTAATCATTGTATAACATACCAATGTCAAGGTTGCACGTCTGTAATTAGAACATTCTTAGTTTTATATGGTGACCAAACTTAGTAAACACACTATCTTCATAAGGTGCTTAGAAACTTTCAAAGCATAAAGCTAGGCTCCCAAATTAGCAATTGGTTAAAAAATGTATTTGTTCTGTTATTAGCAGCAGTCAGTTCCAAACATTTATTTTTCTCAGTTACCTTCAACAAAATAAGAAACAAGACTTCCTGAGACTGAACGTTTTACAGCCTAATTTTCTTTTAATTCAGAAGTTTCTACAGATTGAAGCCTTCTCTTGTATAATTGTTTTAAGTAAACTGGGCAAGTTACAATAAACTTAGTAAGAATTATTATGGCCAGAGTAATAAATCAAAACCTCTCAAAACTAAGGAAAAACTCAGCACAAACCTATCAGAAAAAATGTCACAACAGATGCAGCAGGCTTCAAATAAAAATTTTCTAAATAATGTATCGCTATCAAGTGTATATGACCAGGTTTTATCCTCCTTCAGTACTCTTCCTAATGAAAAGGAATCAACAACCAACTCTTCAAAAATTACACACTGTATCTGTCTTGGCCATATACTATAAACATTGCATCAATTTTAATGAGGGACACATATGAATTCAAATTGTGCTTATTTGTACTCATACATTGCTACAATTGCTTCAATATGACTAATAAATAATAGGCTCTTTACTTTATAGAAGATATTTTAGCACATTTCTGGACACAGGCTTTTAGGTTTGCTGGGATTTTTCACACAGTGCCATAAAGTGATATTAATAGCACCTTTGCATATGCAGAATAATGATTTTTGTGGATTGCTTTTTAACAAAATGGCTACTTTTAAAAATAAACTCCGTAACATTTGTATGAACTAGAGCTTCTTGATGGCCATGTTTCAGGAAAGATGTGCAAGTCAGTTATAATCCATTGTAATGTGGCCCCCATCTTTTATTGATGTGATCAAAGGTGTGTGTCACCCATTGTTGCTCCAAAACTTTATAGCGTTCGTTGCACAGGTACAGTGGTTTGCCACGTCTGCAAATGAAAGAAAAAAATCAAGTTTTAAGAAATACAACATAAAATACATGTTTTAATTAATCTTGGCTCTGTCGTACAGTACTGGTATTAAAATGGATCGATGGTGTAATCTACTCTAGTATTGTATGCAGATAAATTAAATAATATTTGGTAGGTGAGAGAAGAATTGCAATTTTATCTAGGAAGGCTCAAAATTCCTCTTTTATATCCCTCTATCTTAATGCCACACTTTCAGCTAATCCAGTTGCCAGAACAAGACCAAGTGTAGTGGTGGTGTAGTGATAATGTCACCGGGCTAGTAGGCCAGAGGCCCAGGCTAATACTCTGAGGACATGGATTGAATCTCACCACAGCAGTTATTGGAATTTAAATAATAAATCTGGAATTAGAGAGCTAGTCTTGGTAAGAATGACCATGAAACCATTGTCGATTGCCATAAATACCCATCTGGTTCACTAATCCCCTCTCGGGGAGGAAATCTGACTTCCTTACGGGTCGGGACCCCAGATCCACAGCAATGTGGTTGACTCTTAAACGTCCTCTGAAATGGCCGAGCAAACTACTCAATCATATCAAACCACTACGAAATATACACATGAGACCAGATGAATCACCCAGCATCAACCTCGGCACCGGAAATGACAATGGCAAATCCAGCTCTGTCACCCCTGCAAAGTTCTCCTTATTAACATCTGGGGGCTAGTGCTTAAATTGGGAGAGCTGTGCCACAGACAAGTCAAGCAACAGCCTGACATACATACTCATGTAGTCATACCTGTCATGGATCTGCCTAGTAACAGCAGTAACAAGAATTTAACATGGCATGATAGGATGCAATCTGCCCAGCAACAGGTAGAAATTGCCTAGCAGTAGCCATCATTCAAAAGGTGTGATTTTCTTGTAACGAGATTAGCAGGCATCTAGACAGAACCAGGTGTAAATTGTCCTAGTAGTAGGAAACAGCTTACCCAGACGACAGAGATCAGTGGTGGTATACACATGCTAATGTCTAGAATCCAAAATTTTGAGAGATGCAGACAGCCAAATACACAAAAGGAAGAATCAAAGAGGAAAAATTGTATTATTGGTAGCAGCAGGCAGGCCAGTTTACATCTAACAGCTGTTACATCTGATACACCTGTTACATCTTGCAGCCAAGAAGCCGATTCACATCTAGTAGCCAGAGAGGCCAGTCCACAATTGACAACCGGGAGGCTGGGCCCACATCTGTGTCTTAAGAGCCAAGGCAGTGCAAAAACCTTCATGAAGGCAGTTTAAATATCTTCGCTGGACCAGAAAAAGGTGTTTCCAAGACTTGTACTGTGTACGAACTATAAGCTGGATTTGACATATTGATTTATTTAATTTGGATGTTGTTTGGGAAGGAGGAAGTCTCAAAAAGTTCAAGGACCTTACATATTTTGGAACAAGGTAGTAATTTCTACATAAACCATGTGTATGTTTAGTGATTCATATGCTTAATTCTCTTAGAGAACTGTGGTATTTTACTTGTGTATTTGTTTAATTTAATAAATAATCTTTAATAATTGTTATGCAATGAGTGGACTGGTTCTTCTCGCTGGGGTTTCACGTGACTTCTCACACTATTCCAAAAACAAAACTAAACACCACCATAAACTGATGCTTCAAGTGGGGACACCCTCACAGATAACATCAGCATGGTTTGTGACATACCTTACAGACAATGTCCCAGATACCACCATCACTGGATAGGTTCAGAGGTGACGGCACAGTTTTATAACCTCAATCTTCAACACACACTGCTAATACAAAGTAGCAATCAACCAAGCCAATAAAGTATTGAGCTACATGGCTAAAGCAATAGAATATGTCAGATGAAGCTGTGACTGAATTGTAAATGCTCTGGTCAGACAACACTTATGTATTGCATCATATTCTGGTTGCTAGGATGCAAAGGCTATGAGGTGATCTCAGTGTCAATAGTCTGAACAATGAGGGAAGATTGGAGAAACCTAAACTTTTCAGCCTGGAAACAAGCAGCGGAATTCTACTGCCCCGCCCACCAGCGAATCGGAGCGGGCGACGGGCGGACAATGAAATGTCCATTGACCTCCGGCAGGAATTTCCCGTCTCGCTCGAGTGAGGCTGTAAAATCCCACCCAAGATATCTTTAAGGACTTTATCAAGGACTTTATAGTGGAGTATTTACAAAGCAGTGGCAGGATCAGACAGAGTCAGCATGGATTTATGAAGGGGAAATCATGCTTGACAAATCTGTTGGAATTCTTTGAAGATGTAACTAGTAGAGTTGACAAGTCGATGTATATTTGGACTTTCAGAAAGTGTTTGACAAAGCCCCGCACAAGAGATTATTGTGCAAGATTAAAGCGCATGGGATTGGGGCAAGTGTATTGAGATGGACAGAAAACTGGTTGGCAGAGAGTAAACGAAGAGTAGAAATTAATGGGTGCTTTTCAAATTGGCAGGCAGTAACTAGCGGGGTGCCACAGGGATCGGTGCTGGGACCCCAGTTATTCACAATATATATTAATGATTTGGATGAGGGAACAAAATATAACATCACAAAGTTTGCACATGATGCCAAGATGGGTGGGAGGGTGAACTGTGACGAGGATGCAGAGATCCTTCAACATGATCTGGACAGGTTGGGGTGAGTGGGCAAATCAATGGCAGATGCAGTATAATTTGGATAAATGTGAGGTTATTCACTTTGGAAGCAAAAACAAGGCGGCAGATTACCTGAATGGCTGTAAACTGGGAGAGGGCAGTGTGCAGCGGGACCTGGGTATCGTTGTGCACCAGTCGCTGAAGGTAAGCATGCAGGTGCAGCAGGCAGTAAAGAAGCAAATGGTATGTTTTAGACATAGAAGACACAGAATCCTACAGTGCAGAAGGAGACCATTCGGCCCATCAAGTCTGCACCGACCACAATCCCACCCAGGCCCTATCCCCATGCATTGACTTTAGCCCCTAAGGGGCAATTTTAGCATGGCCAATCCACCTAACCCGCACATTTTTGGACTATGGGAGGAAACCAGAGCACCCAGAGAAAACCCTCGCAGACATGGGGAGAACATACAAACTCCACATAGACAGTGACCCAGGCCAGGAATCGAACCCGGGTCCCTGGCGCTGTGAAGCAGCACTGTGCTACCGTGCCACCCATTGTTGGCCTTCATTGCGAGAGGTTTCAAGTATAGGAGCAGGGATGTGTTGTTGCAATTATACAGGGCCTTGGTCAGGTCATACCTAGAATATTGTGTGCAGTTTTGGTCTCCTTTTCTGAGGAAGGATGTTCTTGCTCTCGAGGGAGTGCAGTGAAGGTTTACTAGACTGAATCCGGGGATGGCGGGTCTGATGTATGAGGAGAGATTGACTAGGTTAGGATTATTTTCGCTGGAGTTCAGAGAATGAGGGGGGATCTCATAGAGACTTATAAAATTCTAACAGGACTAGGCTGGGTAGATGCAGGGAGGATATTACCGATGGTGGGGGAGTCCAGAACCAGGGGTCACAGTCTGAGAATTCGGGGTAGACCATTTAGGTGGAGGTGAGGAGACATTTCTTCACCCAAAGAATGGTGAGCCTGTGGAATTCATTACCACAGGAAGTAGTTGATGCCAAAACATTGAATGTATTCAAGAGGCAGCTAGATATAGCACTTGGGGCGAACAGGATCAAAGGTTATGGGAAGTAGGATTAGGCCTCTGAGTTGGACGATCAGCCATGATCGTAATGAATGGTGGAGCAGGCTCGAAGGGCCAAATGGCCTTCTCCTGTTTCTATGTTTCTAGCTCAGAGATTATTTTAGAGGTACATAACACAGTTAAGGAAGTGTAAAAAGTAAATCTGAAATTTTACTTTAAGTTAAATTATGGGTATAGGACAAAGAGATTCAGATTAATCTCAGTTAAATATAAATTTAGTGCTGATGATGGGAATGGTAGCACTGTAGTTATGTTACTGGACTACTAATCTAGAGGCCTGGACTATGTTCACCAATAACCTGCTCAAGAATGCTAGTTTGGGTTCTATCAAGGCCACTCAGCTCTAGACCTGATTACAGCCTTGCTTTACACAGGAACAAATGAGTTGAATTCCAGAGGTGAGGCAAGAGTGACTATCCTCAACATCAAAATATTATTTGATGTGTGCGACATCAAGGAGCCCTAAGAAAACTGAAGTCAATGGGAATCAGGGAAAACCTCCCACTGGCTTGAGTCCTACCTAGCACAAAGGAAGATGGATGTGGTTATTGGTGGCCAATCATTTCAGTCCAAGGCAATGATCTTCAGCTGTTTAATCAATAATATTCCCGCCATCATAAAGTCAGTAGTGGTGATGTTTGCTGATGATTGTAGAGCGGTCGAGTCCATTTCCTCAGATACTGAAGCAGTTGTGCAGCAACTTTGAGACTTGAACTGATAAGTAATATTCATGCTGCAGAAGTTTCATCAGCAACAATAGAAAACTTATCTTCCTTTGAAGACTGAAAATTGAACAGTATTCCAACCACTGAATTCCCCATCAACATCCTGGGGGGTTACCAATGAATGACCAGAGGCTTAACACGGCCAGTCATATAAATACTATGGCTACAAGAGCAGATCAAAGGCCAGGAATTCTGAGGCAACTAACTGGCCTCTTGACTCCTTAAAGCCTGTCCAGAATCTATTATGCACAAGTCAGGAATACACCCTACTAGCCTGGTTGACTGCTAGAGTCATGCTTTTCAGTCTGGAAACAAGATGCCTAAGAGATTATCTTAGAGTTATTCAAGACAGTTAAGACAATACAGTCACCACCAAAGAAGTTTGACAACATTCAGGACTGAATAATCGACTTGGCTAACACTAAATCCCCACCATAAACATTTACTTCCTCCACTAGCAGTGCACAGCAACAGCACTGAGTAACAAGATGCACTGCAGCAACTCATTAAGCCTCCTTCGACAGCACCTTCTAAACCTGCAAACTCTACCACACAGAAGAGGGCAGGAGGCACGTGAGAATATCACCACCTGCAATTTCCCCTTCAAGGGGAAATTGCAGGTGGTGACACATCATCCTGACTTGGAAATATATCACCATTTCTCCTCACTGTTGCTGGGTCAAAATACATTAGAACAAAGGAGCAGGAGTGGGCTATTTGGCCCATCGAGCCTGCTCTGTCATTCAAACGGGTCATGGTTGATCATCTACTTATATTACCATTTTTCTCAATTGTCCCCCTATCCCTTGGTGTCATTAATACTCAGAAATCTATCAATTTCTACCTTGAACATATTCAAAGATTGAACTTCCACAGCCGAAGGGGTAGAGAATTCTAAAGATTCACCACCCTCTGAGTGAAAGAATTGCTCCTCATTGGAACCTTAAGTGGCCTAGCCTCTCATTATGAGACTTTGTCCTCTGGTGTTCCCCCCCACCTCCGCTTATTCTGAGACTGTGTCCTATGTTGCACCCCCCAAAAAAAAACAATTTTGTAAATTTCAATAAGATCCAAGTGTCATTCTTGAAAACTCCGGAGAATACAGGGCCAGTTTCCTGAATCTCCACACAACATAATTCCGCCATCCTAGGGGTTAGTCTGGCAAAACTCCACTGCACTCTCTCTATGACAAGTACATCCTTCCTCGGATAAACACTCCAGGTGCAGTCCCACCAATGCTTGAAACAATTGAAGCAAGGTTGCTTTACTTTTACTCAAATCCTCCCTGATGAAGGTCAACATGCCAATTGCTTTCCTTGTTGCTTGCTGCAATTGCATGCCAGCTTTTAATGACTTATGGACAAGGACCTTGGTCCCATTGGACACCAACACTTGCCAAATAGTTACCATTTAAGAAATCCTCGGCCTTTCTGCTTTTCCTGCCAAAGTGGATAACCTCACACTTATTCACATTATATTCTATCTGTCATGCTCTTGCCAACTTACTTAGCCTATCCAAATTCCCTTGAAGCCTCCTTGCATCCTCCTCACAACTCACATTCCCACTTGGTTTTGTGTTATCACCAAATTTGAAAACATTACATTTGGTCCAAACAATCATCCAAATCAATTATATAGATTATTACAGTGCGACATAATCAATTATATAGCACTGATCCTTGCTGTGGCCCATGGGTAAGTGCCTGCCATCCTGAGAATGATCCGTTTATTCCTACTCGCTGTTTTCTGCTACCAAATAAACCTTTTGGACTTTAACTGGTGTTGTGAGACTACTTACTGTGCCTACCCCAGTCCAACGCCGGCAACTCCACTTCATGTTTTCTGTCTGTTAACCAATTTTCAATCCATAGCAGTATATTATCCCAATCTTGTGTACTCCAATTTTGTTGACTATCCTGTGTGGGACCTTACCAAAAGCCTTCTGAAAATCCAAATATACATCCATAGGTTCTCCTTTATCTATGTTACAAATAACATCCTCAAAAAACTCCAAAAGAATTGCCAAACATGATTTCCCTTTCATAAATCGATGTTGACACTGCCCAATAATCTCATTATTTTCAGTGTCCAGATATCACATTCTTTATAATAGATTCTAACATTTCCCTACCACTGAAGTCAAACTAACAGGTTTGTAGTTCTCTTGCTCTCCCTCCATTCTTAAATAGTGGGGCTACTTTTGCCACTTTCCCGTCTGCAAAAACCTTTCCAGAATTTATAAAATTTTGAAAGATAACCACCAATCCACCATCTATATAGCCACTTCTTTCAATGTTCTGGAATGTAGCTCATCAGGTTCAGCAGATTAATTAACTTTCAATCCAATTAATTTTTCAAATATCACCTCCTTATTAATACCAATTTCTTTCAATTCCTCATTTTCACAAGTCCCTTGGTTCTAGTATTTCTGGGAGATTTTCTATACCTTCCTCAATTAAGACTGACACAAAATAATTGTTTAGTTTCTCCATCATTTCCCTATTCGCCATTATAAACTGTCCAGTCTCTGCCTGTAATGGATTCACATTTCTCTTTGTTAATCTTTTCCTTTTCACATACCTAAAGAAACTTTAACAGTCCACTTATATGTTATGTTAACTTACATTCATATTCTCTTTTCCCTTTATTAGTTTCTTGGTGATCCTTTGCTGGATTCTAAATTATTCCCAATCCTCAGGCTTACCATTTTTTCTAGCAATCTTATAAGACACTTCCTTTGTCATGCAATCTTTAACTTCTTTCGTTAGCCGCATATGATTCATCTTTCCTGTTGGGCTTTTGTGTCTTACAGGAATGTATAATTGTGGTAGAGTACGTAATACTTCTTTAGATACTAGCCATTGCTTGTCACCATCAACTCTTTTAATGTATTTTCGCAATCCACCATAGCTACTTACCCCTATTATCTTCATAATTTCCTTTGTTCAGCTTTAGGAGCCTAGTTTCAGAATGAACTGTTTAACTTTTAAGCTTAATGTACAACTCGTCATATTATGGTTACTATTTCCTAGAAGTTCTTTGCAGCAAGATTAGTTGCCCTTGAGGAGGTGATGGTAAGAGGCTTTCTTGAATTGCTGCAGTCTCTGAGGTGTAAGTACACCCACAGTGCTCTTAAGGAGGGAGTGCCAGGATTTTGGCCCAGTGACAGTAAAGGAACAGGGATATATTTTCAAGTCAGGAGGTGAGTGGCTTGGAGGGGAACTTCCAGATGGTGGTGGTCACAGGCATCTGCTGCTCTTGCCCTTCTAGACGATAGTGGTTGTGGGTTTGGAAGGTGCTGCCTAAGGAACCTTGGTTCCTGTAGTGCATCATATAAATGATACACATGGCTGTCACTGTTCACCGGTGGTGGAGGGATTGAATGTTCGTGGAAGAGGTAGAAATCAAGTGGGCTGCTTTGTCCCGGATGGTGTCAAGCTTTTTGAGTGTTGTCGGAGCTGCATTTATCCAGGCAAGTGGAGACTATTCCATTACACTCCTGACTTGTGCCTTTTAGATGGTGAACAGGCTTTGGGGAGTTAGGAGGTGAGTTACTCACCGCAGGATTCCTAGCCTTTGACTTGCTCTGGTAGCCACAGTATTTATATGGCCTGTCTAGTTCAGTTTCTGATCAATGATAACCCCCAGCTTGTTGAAAGTGGGGGATTCAGCAATGGTAATGCCACTTAATGTTGGGGTCATGGTTAGATCCTCTCTTGTTGGAGATAGTCATTGCCTAACACTTGTGTGGCGTGAATGTTACTTTCCACTCGTGAACCCAAGCCTGGATGTTTTCCAGATCTTGCTGCATTTGGACTCGGACTGCCTCAGTATCTGAGGAGTTGCGAATAATACTGAACATTGTGCAGTAAATCAGCGAACATCCCCACTTCTGACCTTATGATGTGAGGATGGTCATTGATAAAGCAGCAGAAGATGGCTGGGCCTAGGACACTATTCTGAGGAACTCCTGCAATGATGTCCTGAAGCTGAGATAACTGACTTTCAAACTCTACAACCATTTCCCTTGGTATTCCTTGGTCAGGTACGACTCCAACCAGCGGAGGGTTTTCCCCAATTTTCATTGACTCCAGTTTTGCTCGGGCTCCTTGATGTCACACTTGGTTAAATGCTGCTTCGATATCAAGGGCAGTCACTCTCACCTCACCTATGGCATTCAATGCACATAGCTGAATATGTATAATAAACTTCACATACACTCAGTGAAAAGTAAATATTAATGCACTTCTAAATTGTGTTGAATATTAAATTAAACATGGGTCAGAAACCTTCTGAGCTTCCGAAGGGAATCAAAACATCAGGAGAGTTACTGTTTCTGTGACCTGAGATAACTATGTTTGCTTTCGGATTTTATATATTTTGAAATTGCCTCTATCAAAAAAAGATCCTCTGGCCCATCACATCTGTGTCAGCCCTCTGCAGGAGCAACTCAGCTCATTCGTCTCATCTATCTCTAACCCTGCAACTTTTTTCTCTTAAGATAATTATCTAATTTTGAAAGCCAGAATTGAAACAGCTGCCACCACAATTTCAGGCAGTGTGTTTCAGATCCTAACCACTTGCTGTGTAAAAACGTTTATCCTCATGCTACCTTTGTTTTTGTTACCATTCACCCGAATTCGATGTCTTCCGGTTCTCGATCCTTCTGCCAATTAAAGCAACTCCTCCCCTATCTACTCTGTCCATACCCCTTGTGATTTCAAACAGCTCCATCAAATCTCCTTTCAATCACCTCTTCTCTATGGTGAATAGCCTCAGATTTTCCAATTTATCCTTGTAACTGAAATCCCTCAATCCCTGGCATAATTCTTGGAAAACTTTTCTGCACACTCTCCTACAACCTCACATCTATTCTAAAGTAGGATGCCAAGAATTGGACACAGTACTTCACTTGAGGCTGAGCCAGTGTTATAAAGGTTCACTTTATAAAGGCTTTTGACACAGTGACACTGATGAAACAATTACATTTTTACAAGAATCGGGATAGTGCAGGTGGTGATCGGGTGCACCTGCTGCTCTTTTTATTCTAAGTGGCCAATTTTCTGGATTTGGAAGGTGCTATTGAATGAGCCTTGTTGAGTTGCTGCAATGTATCTTGAGCATGGTACACACTGTTGACACTGCATCAGTGGTTTCTGGGGATTGAATGTTTAAAGTGGTGGAAGGGATGCCAGTCAAACAAACTACTTCATCCTGGATGGTGTCGAGCTTCTTGAGTGTTGTTGGAGCTGCATTCATCCAGGCAAGTGCAGAGTATTCCACCACACTGCTGACTTGTGCTTTGCAGATGGTGGACAGTGTTTGGGGAGTCAGGTGGTGAAATACTCACCACAGAATTTACAGTCTATGGCCTCCTCTTGTAGACACAATATTTACATAGTTCATGCGTTTAAGTTTATGATCAATGGTAACCACCACCCCCCAGAATATTGATAGTGAGGGATTCAGCAGCAATGGTAATGTCTTTTAATGTCATGTTGAGATGATTAAGATATTTTCTTGTTGAAGATGGCCATTGCCTGGCAGTTATGTTGTCCGTATGTTACTGGCCAATTAAAAGTCCAAGCCTGAAAACTGTCTAGGTCTTGGTTCATGCAGGCAAAGACTGCTTCATTATGTGAGGCACTGTGCAAATCATCAGCCCCACTTCTGACATTGTGATGGAGAGAAGGTCATTGCTGAAGCAGCTGAAGGTGCTTGGGCTGAGGCCACTGCCCTGAGGAATTTCTGCAGCAATGTCCTTGGAATTAGATAATTGGCTTCCAAAAAATACAACCATATTCTTTTGTGCTAGGTATGACTCCAGCCAGTGGAGAGTTCTTCCTGAATTCTCATTCTCAATTTTAATAGGGTTCCTTGATGCTGCATACAGTCAAATGCTGCCTTGATGTCAACAACAGTCCCTCTCACCTCACCTCTGGAATTTAGCCATTTTGTCCATGCTTCAACCAAGACTATAACAAGTTCTGGAGTAACCCAATCTGAACATTGGTGAGCAGGTCACTGCTGAGTAAGTACCACAACACCTTCCATCATTCTGCTGATGATTGAGAGTAGATTTATAGGGTGATAAATTGGTTGGATTGGGATGTGTCCTTCTCTTTCTGGAATGGATGTATCTGGGCAATTTTCCACATTGTCAGTACCTGTGTTGTACCTGTATTGGAATAATTTGGTTAGGGAAATGACTAGTCCTGGCTACAAGACAGGAAAAACTTTTGCTATTTTATAAAATTATTTTGTTCTGGGCTGTTAAAATGGCTCCAGTTGATCACATGCTGGCTTCTGGAAGTTTCTGAATAGTTTAAAAGTGAACAAGGTCTAATAGCTCACACCAGCTGGAATGTACCACTCCTTGTATTGTATAATTATTCCAACTAAGCCAATATAATGGATTAGCATTCGTGATGTCTGCCCCAGCCAGCTATGGTCAATGGCAGCTGTTTGTGACCCCTAATTTCCAACGTGGTGCTAATGGTTCCACCACTACCTGCTTCAAAACACAGTAGATTTCAACCAGGGGTCTAGGTGGCCAAATTGCTCAAAATGAAACCACCTTGTCACAGCACCGAGACTTAGCTGTCTGACCTCCTTTAATTATATGGTTTTTGAATTTTATCTTTAGTCACGGTTTTGAGCTCAAAACAAAAGTAACATTCCAGACAAGCAGTCTGTCTCTATCTACCATTTTTTCTTTGAGAGGATGGCAGCAGGGTAGAGCTCGATTCAGATAAATTCCCTAGCGCTCATCTACACTGTGAACTACTGGAACACTGGAATTTCTGTAATGTGCCTTCAGGACTAATTCAATTCTATGTGCCTCCTACCATCATGGACGTTCTCAATTCTGGATAATGGATCACCCTTCAACAGTCAATTTACTACCCTCTGAAGGAATATGCCATTGGACTTTTGATTCTGGACTCACATAAAACCATAACTCTTATTTTTATTGTGGCCTTGTCCTGTATCCCTTTCTTTCCCTTATCCCTCTTTCATTGTATGAGTGCAAAAGGGGAGGACGTTGCAAAACCTCTTTCCTATGTTTTTATGTAAAATAAACCAACTCTCTTATTTTATCTTATCTCAGGTTTGCTGTGGGATTATATTATAGAGGTTTGGAACACTCTACACCTTTGTTTACAGATGGGTTGTGAGAGGAGAAATCAGGGCTGTTAAAATTAATCTCTTTCTCTCTGTAACAACTACAAGTGAAATGCTCTCAAGATTCATATCACTGCTGTAACAAGTGTGTTCAGCTGTTTTTTGATATCACATGGAGTGAATCAAATTTGCTGAAGATTGGCATCTGTGATGCTGGTGACCTTGGGAGGAGAACTGAGACTTCTGGCTGAAGATGGTTGCAAATATTTCTGCCTTGTCTTTTCATCTGATGTGCTGGACTCTGCAATCATTCATGATGAGTGAAGTCTTCTCCTCTTGTTTAATTGTCCATCACCAATCATGACTTGATGAGGGAGGGTCAATCCTTGGCCTTCTCCTATTTCTTATCAACATGCTGCACCTTGATGGCATCATCCAAAGGCATGGAGTTAGTTTTCATATGTATGCTGACACACACCCAGTTCTACTTCACCACCACCTCTCTCCACTGTCACTAAATTATCAGACTCCACCCTTTCTCAGATGTTTCTGCTGCTGAAGCCATCCATACCTTAATTACCTCCAGACTGGAATATTCCAACGCACTTTCTGGAAGATCTCCTACATTCTACCCTCTGAACTTCAGCTCATCTAAAACTTTGCTGCCTGTGCTTTAATTCACAGCAAATTCTGTTCCCTTATCACCCACCCTTTGCTCACTGACCTACATTGGATCCTGGTCAAGCAACATCTTTATTTTAAAATTCTCATCCTTGCTTTTAAATCCTTCCATGGTCTGCTCCCACCCCCATCTTTTATCTGATTTCATCTGATCCCACAACCCTCTGGGATATCTGTGCTGCTCTAATTCTGGCCTCTTGTACATTCCCAATTATAAGTGCTCCACCCCCGGTTGCTGTGCCTTCAGTTGCCTAGGCTGTAACTCTGGAGTTTCTTCCCTACTCCATGTCACCTCTCTACCTCACTTCATTTCTTCAAATCTACCTCTTTCAGTAAGCTGACCAAGTATTTCCTTATGTGGCCCTGTATTATACTTTGTTTTATAATGCTCCTGTGAAGTGCTTCAGGATGTTCCAATACTTTAAAGGTGCTGTATAAACATAAGTTGTTGTTATTATTTCCATTATCTCTTGTCATGTTTCCTGATTTTACTATTGAATGGGCTAGCTCTAATTTTAAAATAATGTCACCATGTTCGAAATTCTTCCAGCGGGAAAATAGTTCTTATGTAGCTCAGCCAGCAATTTCTTTTTATTCATTCGTGGGACATGGCATCGCTGGCTGACCAGCATTTATTGCCCATCCTTGGAGGGAAGTTGCTGTGGCTCTGGAGTCACATGTAGCCAGACCAGGTAAGGACGGCAGATTTCCTTTCCTAAAGGACATTAGTGAACCAGATGGGTTTTTCCGACATTCAACAATGGTTTCATGATCATCAGTAGATTCTTAATTCCAGATATTTTTTATTGAATTCAAATTCCACCACCTGTTATGGCGGGATTCGAATCCCGGTCCCCAGAACATTAGCTGAGTTTCTGGATTAATAGTCGAGCAATAATACCACTAGGCCATCGCCTCCCCAAAATCTTTTTGTCATTCTAAACACTTAAATTGGACCATTCCCCAACCTTGAAATTCAAAGGAATATAGCTGTAAAAATCTTGCCATGGCCAGTCTTATTTACAACGTGCATAAAGTACCACTTCTGCGGCTATAATGTATAGGTCAAGCCCGGGAGTCCGTTAACGACTGGCCTGAGTGGAACCAGTTGGTTTTAAACCCCCTGCTGCTCCCTCCCCGTTGGGCAAACTTCCACTTGCTTAATAGGGGAGCTCACTCTCTACGAGCCAAAGGGGAGATCTACTAATGATTCCCCTGTGGCCATCATAGCAATAACCAAGTTTATGCAGCCCATTCTCATAATTTATACCTTTAAGCTCCAGTATCACCTGGTGAATCTGTGCTGTACCCCTCCAAGGTAAATATACGAACGTTAATGACCAGTTGTATTTTTAGGACAATTCAAAAGATTTATGTTCACAAATTCACATCTGAATTCATTTCTCTGTATTATTAGTCAAGGCCTCAGATTATAGTTCAGTAACACATCACTGTGATAGTCTCAAATCAAGAAACACTACTGAAACGTATTACCTTAGATCTCTGTCCTCTTCACCATGAGCATCAAGATAGACGGATCCCCACAAGCAAAACCGGTGACCACGAATGACGATGATTACGGAGGCATTAATCAGAAGAAATATTCCGGTTCCTGCTCCACAGTTCTGGGAATGCTGGTACATATTATAAAAGATTTAGAATTAAGTAATTCTTACAAATATTTATTCCTAAATTAACTAAAGTGCCAAAGACAACCAGGTTAATTTTTACTTTTGACACAGGTAGAAAACAGCCCACCCAATTTATTTTCAGCGTTATCAATCCAATGCCTAACTGCTGGCTTTCAGCCTATGTCAAAGTGTAAATTAGTTCCAACAGTCTATGACAGCATTTTATGGAAATTAGTTCATTGATCAAGCACAATTTTCATTATCATCAATTGATTCAATTTTGTATGTTTTACCATTCCTTTTATCCAAATATTCTTTAGTGTCAGCTGTGGCTCAGTTGGTAGCACATCTGCCTCTGAACCACGACATTTCTGGTTTAAGTCTCACTCCAGTGACTGAGTGCAAAAATCAAGGCTAACACTTCAGTACTGTACGGAGTGCTGCATTGTCAGAGGTCTAAGCCCAGTAAGAAGTCTCACAACACCAGGTTAAAGTCCAACAGGTTTATTTGGTAGCAAAAGCCACTAAACTTTCGGAGCGCTGCCCCTTCGTCAGGCGAGTGGGAGTTCTGTTCACAAACAGGGCATATAAAGACACAAACTCAATTTACAAGATAATGGTTGGAATGCGAGTCTTTACAGGTAATCAAATCTTAAAGGTACAGACAATGTGAGTGGAGAGAGCGTTAAGCACAGGTTAAAGAGATTAACCTGTTAAAGAGATTTAAGGATTAAAGAGATTAAACACAGGTTAACCTGTGCTTAACGCTCTCTCCACTCACATTGTCTGTACCTTTAAGACTTGATTACCTGTAAAGACTCGCATTCCAACCATTATTTTGTAAATTGAGTTAGTGTCTTTATATGCCCTGTTTGTGAACAGAACTCCCACTCACCTGACGAAGGGGCAGCGCTCCGAAAGCTAGTGGCTTTTGCTACCAAATAAACTGTTGGACTTTAACCTGGTGTTGTGAGACTTCTTACTGTGTTTACCCCAGTCCAACGCCGGCATCTCCACATCATGAAGTCTAAGCTGCCATCTTTCAGATGGTACAGTGGCGTAGTGGTTATGTTACATGGCTAATAGACCAGGATTACAATCCAGAGACACCATGGCAGCTGTGGGAAATTAAATTCAGTAAATTAAATAAAGCTGAATAAAAGCTGGTCTGTGACCATGAAACCATTGGCCTGTTGTAAATACCCATCTAGTTCTCTAATATCCTCCATGGAAGGAAAGCTGCTGCCCATACCCAGTCTCGCTGACACGAGACTCTTAACTGCCCTCTGAAAAGGCCCAGCAAGTCATTCAGTTGGACTCAAGGAGACAGGTCACCACCAGGTATCAAGGGTCAATTAGGGATGGGTAAGAAATGCAACACTCATCCTATGAATGAATGTAAAAATAAAATCAGGCTCATCCAACGTGCAGACCATGGGCTGGATGTGACCCACCAAGCCCCGTAAAGTGGCAGTTTTCCAAATGTCGGTAAGTGCAATGGAAGATTCGGAAAGAAACTGCTCCTGGAATCACAGGCTATATTTCTCCTTTGCTGCTGATAAACTCCTGGATTAGCCTTGCAGCAGCGAATGTGGGAGAGATGCAGTCTGTGATTGGAGGGGCAGTAACAGTGGTGGCAGTGAGGGGGCTCCAGAGAAGTGAGGGGTGAAGGAACAAGAGGCAGAGGGAGAGCCAATGCCATGCTGTGCTGGGCTGGGCCGGGCTATGTGGGGAGAGACCCACTTTGTGCTGAGCAGTGTGGGGAGAGACCTGCACTGTGCTGGGCAGTGTGGGGAGAGCCTGCTCCATGCTGGGCAGTGTGGAGAGTGACCCGCTCCGTGCTGGGCCAGGAGCTGCTGGATCCGATGGTGTGGGCAGGGTATCGGGGGGGGGGGGGGGGGGGGGTTTGGTGGTGAGGATGAAAAGACTCGCTGCCCAGGGATGTGGGAGAAGGAGTGTGAGAGAGATTGCGAGTGAGTTAGTGTGGGAGAGAGTAAGAGTGTGAATGACTAAGCATTGGAGAGAGTGAGCGAGGAGAGAGAGTGAATATGGCAAAGAGAATAACTGTGAGAGAGTGAGTGTGCGAGAAAATGAGTGAGTGACTGGGAGAGTGAATGAGTGTGCGAGAGAGAGTGAGTGAGTGTGCAAGACCCCACCCAGTACAAAGGTTGGACAATCTGCATTAAACCACCTGCCTGCTCAGGTGGATGTAAAAGATCCCATGGCATTATTTGAACAACAGTGTTGGAGTCATCCCTGGTGCCCTGGCTAATATTTATCCTTAAATCAACACCACAAAAACAAATTATCTGGTCATTATCTCAGTGCTATTTGTGGGAGTTTACTGAGTGCAATAGCAATTACTGAAGAGTGATTTGAAATGGCTGGTGGTCATGAAATGTGTCCTATAAATACAAGTCTTTCCTTTTTTGAATTAGTTCATTGCATACCTCATTTAAGAATACCAGATGTCTAAAAAAGAGCCAACAGCACCATAACAATGTTTAAGTTAATGATTGAGTGAATGGGCCCCTCTAACCAACTATTAAAATAAATCTAAATGTTTGAAAATTGTAATATTAAAAAATTTAAAAGGAACAGTATAGCATTAAAGGATGGACTGCTGTATGTTGCCCATTACTGTAAAACACCTAGTGGTCAGTTTTCATGTATATTGAGAGAGATATTTAATGATGTGAGATGTGAAGACCCACAATTCCATGTTGCTATTTGTCTCTCAGACCAAAAAGACTTGCATTTATATAGCACCTTTCATGAGCACTATTCATCCTAAAATACTTTACAAAATGTAGTCACCATTGTAATGTAGGAAACACAGCAGCTAATGTGCACAAAGCGAACTGCAATAAATGGTAACATGTTAAAGACCAGATAATCTGTTTTAGAGATGTTGATTGAGAGAGAAATACTGGCCAGGATACCAGTGATAACTCTCTTGCCCTTCTTCGAGATAATTCTGATTCACAGGCAAGACTACTGCCAACTGAGACACAGCTGACACATGACAATAATGATGAGCAAAGGTGTAACAAATTGCCTCGAGATAGTGCCTTTAACACAAAAAATCAGAAAAGGTGGGGAAAGAAAAATCACACAGTAAGCCAGTCAGAATGAGTTAATTTATCTTCCCAAACTCACACAGAGGAACATAATATGTTGCAAAATATACCCCATGGCCAGCTGAAGATGGAAGTGCAATGTGGAAATACAGTGCAACATGTTTGTCTAAGCAGCTTCATTATAAATGGGGCAAAAGAATTTAGAATGGAAGTGTAAAACAATTAGCATTTATATAATGCCTTGGATACACAAAAAAAGATGTCAAATCAAGGACGATAATATTTGAAGGGGTTGACCAAAAGCTTGGGAAAGAGTTGTGTTTGAAGGGCCGGGGGAGGGGGTGGTTAAGAGGTGAAGGACTATTAAAATGATTTAAAACTGGGGACAGGATTGCATCTGTCTGACCAGGTCCAATTATCACCTATCTCCAAACACTTCACAAAAGACTACACTTGGACTTGATTCCCTGTGTACAAAACCACAAAATGTCAAATAATTAAACTAAAAATTGTTTTGTTTTAATCCATTAAAATGTATTTAATTTACTCACCAGTACACATTCACAATAGCTTTGCTGTTTACAGCATTGACCTTTGAGGCACACAAAAGTACCACACACTAGACAAAGAGCTGGATCTTTAGGCACCTTAGAACAGTGAACACAAGCTTTACGATGATAGTACTGAAAGATGGTATTGTAATTCTCCGGTAGCTGAAGAAGACATGGTAAAGACCACTGTGGATCCTGAACAAGTAGATTCTGAAAGTAAAAAGAAAACATTTAATCTCAAACTTGCGTTGACACTATTAACAATAATAGGAAGATCAAAACATATTTATCTGAGGGAACCATCACTAAAAAGTTACCCGAAATCTCTGTTAAGCGAAATGTCAAAGTTATTAGGCTTAAATGGTCGGCATAACTATCTTTGAGGCAATCCACTGAGATGCATCTTCTGTAAACTCTTAAGACAATGCACAGGGCAATGGATTCCTGTTGCTGATCATAGCTGACAGTCTTGCTATGAGTGGCAAACTGATCATGCATGTACTCTGTGAACCTTTGGATTGCTGGACAAGTATATATGGCAAATTATCTGCTACTTTCTTCTTTCTAGAGGGTTCCCACGGAGTTCTCATAAAAAAGCCCCATAAAGATAGGTTACTCAATCTTCCACAACAGAATGGAAGGTTTGGAATTCAAACTGAAGATTGGTTTATGATTTGGTGGTGTGGGGTTGGGGATACTCTTAATATCATCATGGAAACACTCAAACTTTGTTTGTCCAAAGATGTGCGGGTTAGGTGGATGGGCCATGCTAAATTGCTCTTAGTGTCCAAAGATATGTAGGTTAGGTGGATTAGCCACGGTAAATGTGGGTTATGGGCATTGGGGGGCGGGGGAATGCTCTTTCTGAGAGCCACCTTCTGTACTGCAGGAATTCTATAGTTTTGTCAATTACTGAAGTGCAATCTGGAGGTACCTGGTACTTGGTGCCAACAGTCATTGCAGTTGCTTCAGTGTTGCAGTTCAGGGATCCATGAGCAGGGAAAACCCTCTGAGGCAGATCCCATATTTCTTAGTAATAGTTATTCTCTAGTAAGAATCGGTTATATTCTATTCATGATGAATGTAGAATAAACTGTCTCTGATTAATACAGAATTTAGTGTTAATGTCTCAGTGCCAACAATTTTTGACCAAGAGTGGTTGGCACCATTGGACTATTAGCACAGAGAGGCAAAGCAGTGTTTAAAAAAGCAGAGAATGATACAGGACAAAGCTTAACACATGCCTGAGCTGGTTCTTTGGAATAGCTCTCCATTTTGTCTCACCCCATCCAGCTCTTTAGTCATAGCCTTGCAAGTTTTCCCCTTTAAGTACTTATCCAATTCCCATTGGTCATCAATGTTTATTAAAAAGACCTGTGATCTCAATCCTGACCTTTGGGGAGAGCCACTGTATATTTCCGAACAGTTTGAAAAATCACGATTCACCACGAGTGATTCTGTCTCTTAGCCACTTTTATATCCCTACTCCCACTGTTCCTTTAATTGCATGGACTTCAATTTTGCTGATAGGTCTATTATCTGGTACATTATCAAACACCTTTTTAAAGTCCATAGACACATTAACTGTATTACCCTCATTAACTTGATTACTTCATCAAGTACGTCATTTATGTTACTCCAATACAATTTACCTTTCACAGATCCATGCTGATTTTCATTTATTAACCAACATATCCTCAAGTGCAAATCATTTTTGTCCCAGATAATTGTCTTTAAAATATTCCCCATAACTCATGTTAATCTGATTTTTAGTTTCTGTGTTTATGCCTCTCCCCCTTTTTGGAACAGGGGTGTAAACATTTTAAATCTTCTAGTCCTCTGAATCCAGAGCTTCTGAATTTCCACCTTTACTTTCTCCAGTGGCATAGGATGCATCCCATCTGGATGGGTTATTTTTCTCCCTTGAGTGCTGCTAACTTTTTAAGTCCCTCCTCTGTCCAATATCTCTACTACCTCCATTTTTACTGAGAGAATGGCAGCATGTTTTTCTTCCATGAAGACAGATGCAAAGTACTTATTTAGCACTCAACCATTCCCTCTGGCTCTCCAGGATCTCTCCAGGTTCATAATCAACCCCACCCTTTATCTGAACATCTTTATACTATTTATATGCTAATAAAAAGACTACCGAGTTCCCTTTTATGGGTCCACACCAAGGAGTTTGGGTTAGCTCAGTTGACTGGACTGCTGGTTAGTGAGGCAGAGCGACGCCAACAGCAATTCCCGTATTGGCTGTGGTTATTCATGAAGGTCCTGGTAGTGATCCTTAGGCTAAATCACCACCAATCAACTCCCCTCCTCAAAGGGGAGAACAGTCTATGGTCATCTGGGACTATGGTGACGTTATCTTTATCTTTATTATGCTGATGGAAGGTCAACAATGACCAACTAGATCAGGTTTGATTTTTTAGGCTTTATACTCACTTTTCTTGGCAAGCATGGGCACGCTACAACTACTGTTTAAAATTAATTTATGCTATGTGGGTGTCGCTGACTGGGCCATCATTTACTGCCCATCCCTTGTTGCCCTTGAGAAGGTGGTGGTGAGCTGCCTTCTTGAACCACTGCAGTCCCTGAGGTGTAGATAGGCCCATGGTGCTGTTAGGGAGGGAATTGCGGGATTTTGACTCAGCGACAGTAAAGGAACAGCGATATATTTCCAAGTCATGATGGTGAGTGACTTGGAGGAGAACATCCAGGGGGTGGTGTTCCCAGGTACCTACTGCTCTTGCCTTCTAGATGGTAGTGGTTGTGGGTTTGGAAGGTGCTGCCTAAGGAATCTTGGTGAGTTCCTGCAGTGCATCTTGTACATGATATACACGGCTGCCACTGTTCTTTGGTGGTGAGGGATTGAATCTTTGTGGAAAGGGTAGCAATCAAGCAGGCTGCTTTGTCCTAGAAGATGTCAAGCTTCTGTTGTTGGAGTTGCATTCATCCAGCCACCTTCAGAGATTTGTGCACAAACATCCCCAGGTTTCTCTGTTCCTGCATCCATTTTAAAATTGTACCATTTAAGTTATATTGCACCTCCTCATTCTGCCTGCAAATATATTTTTATGGGTACAATGAAACTGAGGTAAAGTTGACAAATTAGAAATGAAACATTTAGGTTACAAACATGTTTATATAATAATAAGCATAAATAAAAATAAATTATTGTATTTTACACAATGGTAAAGCTTTAGCATATGGTGATCAACTATGCAGGTACTTAGGTTTAGTACAGTCAGCATATTACGTGCATTGGTACAGATGAGAGCACAATATAACCTTAGCACTGTTGGACACACGTAGTGTAAAATGTCTTGAACCGTTGGAAGCTTGTTTTTGTCTACTTTGATATGATCACTCAGAAAGCCAAGGCTTGGTCATCACTGGTATCAATGTATGTGCCAAGAAACAGGTGCTGGTGGGGTGGGGAGGAAAAGGAGTAGGGAAAAAATGTCAGATGCGGGGGTGGGGGGGGGTGAATAAAGCAGGAACTGAGGAAGAGAAAATTAGCTGTCTGAACTCTGAGGGAGAAAAGTGCTGGTGTCTAATGAGGAGAAAAGGGAGAGGAATTGCGAAGTTGGAAAAGGAAGCTACAGGGAATCAAAGACTGGAACTTAACAAGGGCGTTGGGGGCCCAACATCCACCACCAAAACTGGCAGCACCCCAGTTGACCTGCTCTCCAGAAGTCATGACAAAACCTAGTGGCTAATTAGCAGTGGGAACCCTGCTGCTTGGACTCCTGGCTCCTTGAGTGACCTGTAATTATGGGACTACCCTCAGTAGAGTGGAAGTCTCGCTGCCCCAAGACCTGGTGAGTGGTGCATGGGGAGGTGGTGGGGTCCCCACCCCACAATTTCCTGCCTCAGAACTTGTCTCTGTGGGGGGAGGCATTAAACTGTGCCCAGAGTATCTCTACCTTTGGGAAGGGAGAAGAGACTGTTGAGGTAATATTTTAGGAATTGATGACTTGGTTGATCTCTTAAAAATTGGTCATCTCAAATTTCACTTTTTCTACAATTTTTTATATATATTGTATTTATTTATATTAAAAAATAGTTGACATAAAAAGTGTTTAAAATGAAACAGTACACCAGTTTGCTCCAACAATTCAAAATTTTGAAACAGCTATATTTAATGGTTTGTGAATTTTGATCTTTAAAAATAGCTGCTTGTGTTTTTGAAATAATGTATGTTCTTCCACAGCCATCACTTTTCATGTTGATACAGCATCTGCTACTGCTCCAGCTGTTAAGATCTTTCATTTACTTAAATGTCAGCTGTGCTAGTCTTTTCATACATTCCCCATCACACCATGTGAAAGCCAAGCTAATCCACTTGGACTGCTCAATCAAGACAGATTTTATTCACTGCCTATTGCAGCTCCTCCATCAATTGATTTTGAAATTGGGGTGACCAATGTTCAAGTGATTTACTGCCTCGTGAATGCTAAGACAATATAATTCTTAGCTTTGAAGCAACTTCATCTAATAGATCTAAAAGATCAATGTTTCAGGAGTTTCTCAATTTAAAAAGCAACTCTCTGGAAGGTTCATATTAACACATATTTTAGCAGGAAAATTAGACATCTGAACTCAGCTGAAAATGGCAAACTTTAATAGCTATATTCATTCATTTGACACTGTATGCATATTAATGAAAAAATAATTCAGAACCAGACCTTCATTGAAGAACTGTCCGAACATTTGCACTTGAATGTTATGGTTGAAGTTGAGATTACCTTCATTTAAATGCTCAATTTAGAGGGATAAAGATAATATCATTTACTATTTCTGATTTCTCTGACTTTGGGAAGAAGGGATACATATTACAAAATATATTAGGACATAAATATACCAAATAATCAGCAAAGCTTTCACTTTACAATATTTCCTTTCTCACATTTAATGTACTATTAGAACTGAAACAGGAAACAATGATTATACTTTTCTGAGGACTGTGTGCGCAATTCTTCACCCTCCCCCATTCTTCTTCCTCTGGGCTATGTTAGACCAAAGGTCTTCAGAAATGGAGATCAGCAATTATCTTAACCAGCTGCTCTCATCTTCCCTGGGAAAAGTCATCATTTACAATAATGTTTGGTGTTCCTTTCGGAATTGAACTCCCTTGAGCCACCTAAGTAGCGACATAAGAGTTTAACAAGGTTCTAGTCTGGCAGCTTGAGTGGAAAGCAGCTGATTTTCAACTGAAATTTAGAGTCAAGTAAATGGCATAAAAATCAAAAGATGGAAATAAACAATTATGAAATATATTACAAAGTAGATTTGCTATGAAAAGCACAACAGTTAATCTTACCATTACTTGTTCTGAATGACTCTCTGCAGAAGTCGTTACTTCCAAGCACCACTGAGATATAATATCTGGAGCTGCTACTGGCCATTCAAGGCAGGAGGAACTATTGACCTCATCATTTGACTGAAGAGAGGATGACAGTAACCCAAGATAGCTGGCAAGCATTCCAAATTCTTCTTCTGTTCGCTTATAAATGAGGAGGAAAAAAGTCATTTTTACACAGACCATCTGCTGTAATAAATTGCTGAGGCAATAAACTATAAAACACATTAATCTGGCAACAGTCATTAAATGCAGACATGACACTTTCCTGGCAGCATGATTTCATGATGATGATGATGCACTGCTAATAGAAAATGAGTAGACAAATAGGACAATTGACACTCCAATCATTCACAAAATATTCTGACATGCTTTACATATTCCATAACTGCACAAAAGGTGAGTAAAATCTTTTAAATAAAAATAAATTATGTATATTTTGTGTGTCACATTACTTTTCTAGTTATTCTATTAAAGAAATGTAGTATAAACGGGAAAATATTTTGAAGATTACTCAAAATGGATAAAACAGATAAGCATTAAGTAGTGAATACTAATTTAGGAATTTACCCTCAGATGACTATTTGAACTGGAAATATGTTTAAGGTATCTAACAATGTTATTTACTTTACATAAATCACTGAATATTCACTCAGAACAGAATTTCTTGGTCATCAACTGCAAACAATCGCACAAGCTTGTAGGATATGAAGAGTTTGTGTCTACAGAGAGCTGTGACACAAAATAAACACAAGATAAAGCACTCCTTTCAAACAAATTACCACTGAGCACTGTCCTGTAGCAGTAATTTAATCTTGGATATTCAGATATTTGTTTTAAACAGCTTTTACTAAGAATATCATCTGAATCTGATTAGAAGTTATATTTTCATGATCAGGTTGCCATTATTCTTAATTTGATCACAGGTTAATTGAGAGAGAATTCTTTCCAATGGGAAGCAAGACATGGAATTCTCCCATCCTGCCCTGGCAGGTTTAGTGATGGGCAGAATCTAGTGGGAACCAAAAAGATGGCAACTCGTCGGGGTAAAATCACATTGCAATTCTCCCAATAGCGGCTCAGTCTTCCCACTGGCAGGTGGCATGGATGCCATTTGCATCTCATGAATGCTCATTAAAATATCTGCCCATCGGTGTCTTGTCGGGTCTTCTAATCTGAGGTCTTGGAAGATTCACACCTGCAGGAAATCACATTGGTGTTAATCCTGACTGTTGATAAGTGTCGCTCACAAGGTGATCCTCAGTTGGCACGAGACTTCAAGGTGAGTGTAGAAATGCCATAGTGTTGCATTGTTCTTGATATGCTGCACACCACTCTGCTGGGGCTGACAAGTTCCTACTCTCCATCTCCATGCTGAGCTGGTCTTCAGCACTGTGCTGCTGGACCCATGGATCCTACTTTGTAACTCAGCCAGATCAGCACAATGCCTGGGGTTGGGGAGTCAAGGGGTCTCCTCCCCTCTGGTGCCACAAACCAGTGTCTATGGAGACAGCACTGTTCTGCGGGTCTCATGCAGCCACTGCAACAAAGGTCTGAAGTTTGACTGGGATGAAGTGTAAGGTGACGCTGGGGAACGTGGCCAGATGAAGACAAGGGAGGTAATCGGAAGGAGGGCTGTGCAAGATGCGGGTGAGGGAAGGGCGAGGGCCCATGTTGACAGGGAGAGAGGCAAGGAAGTGCATGAGAAGGTGGACAATGGAAGGCAAAAAGACAACCAAGGAAGGAAAGCTGCACCCTGTCAAGACTGCGTGAAAAGCTCACAAATAAGAATGTCAAAGGGAGACCACATTGTTTACTGGAAAGAGATGAATGACGACTCCAGATAGGGTGGGTAGAGGTCCAACTGGAGCATGGGCACCTCATAGGTGAAGGCTTGGAGGGATTAAATCAAGAAACAGTCTTCTTCTTGAGATTACTAGCCTTTTTCCTCTAGGTTGCTGACATCCTGCACAGTCAGGTGAAAATAGGCGGGTTGGAGAGTGTGAATTGAATGTGCTGGACTGGTATTTAAATATGGCATTGGAACCTTTGTCAGCTGAGGGCAGGCAGATGCATCAGCTGCTGACCCACCAGTGGAGTTGGAGTAAACTCACCTGGAAAGTAAACACTGGAAGATAAAGGACGTATAAAAAATGTGACAAAGTAAGACAGAAGCAAAATTAAAGAAAAAAAGATATGAGAAAGAGGGAGCCAAACTAGAGATGACTGTAAAAGAAAGTGCAAGTGGAATTCAGGTGGAACAAGAGGGAAAACAACAACAAAGGGGGAGCAAAGCATGGAAAATATTCATCCAGAGTTTGCAATTTTAATAATGGTGAAACTGTCAGCATTTTCTTCATTACTCTTCTGAAACTGGTAGTAACTTCTGGACATGTACAGTTAAACATGGATATCCAGAGGTTGCTATCAGTAATTCCCTGCTCTAGTTGATAACTGGCAACTTCATTTGCTCCACTGACAAAAATGCTGAACTCCAAGTATTCCGAGTCTAAAAACTGTCAATCCTTCAAGGAAGTTTCATAAAAGACAAAAAATTGAACTAATTTAATTCCTAGGAAAACTTAATTTCCAGCAACTATATTTAGTTTCACTTTGTTTCATATCCTATACCAACACAACGTAATAGTTTCAGCAAAGCCAGTTTATAATTTTCAATGTATTGAAGTTTCTATATTAATAACTAACTCAGATTCAGCCCATCAGTAATTGAGTTCTGCAATCACAGAGTGGAAAATCTCAAAATATATATGAATAATAAATACGGTCGGCGAACCTCCCAGTACTTTTGTAAGTTTTTAATATTTTCTTTTTAATATTTGCACATTGATTTCAGGAGTAACTTCCATGAGGCGGTGTTTTTATTTCAGATTTTCTTGCCTAAAACCTTAGAGTCCCATCCTGGGAGCAGTGCACAAACTTCCAGTACCTCACCCAACTCGCCATTTTCATGTCTGAGGTGTGTGCAAGGTCACCACTGCTGAGTTTCACAGCAATCATGAGCAGTGTGCCAAATTTTCAATCCACACCTGAACAGTGCTGATAAATTGACACTTTTAAAATTTAAACAGCGTACAATTAGTGGTGTTGAGTACCTCCAGTAGGCAGGAGTTGCACGCATGGTACCTGCAGCAAAGGCAGAAGGAAGCCATGATGGGTGCTGCTGCTGCCTTGCTGATGAGGGCAGGCAGCTTATCAGAAGGCCTAGCAACTGGGAAACAGAGGAAAATGGCCAGTCAAACAAATTTAAGGTACAGTGCTGGACCTAGCTCTGCTTGGCCATTCATATTTCTGTTTTTGACAAATAAAAGTGAAATTTCAAACGTCTGTGCAATGAATTGGACGACTTGAGCACTAACTTGAATCAGACTGGATTCAGCAAACTGAAGATTGAAAAATGCATTTCCAATCACACATGCCCTTTAACAAGCTCTTAAGGAGCTTAATGGCCTCATAATTGGCAGCGAATGGGTGATGTTATGATCTCTATCAAAACTGTTCATACTTTTGTTAAAAAAATCCGAAATCCCAGTTATTTACTGAAAGTAGGAAACTGTCAGATTTCACAGTTTAAAACAAAAGGAATTTTACATTACAGGAGACAAAACAAACACTGTCATCATGGGTAAACACCTATAATCTAAAGTACAGTATAGGGGTGGTTAGCATATCAACATAGATTAAACATGAATTAACAAACTAATATCGTTGATTATAAACCATAAATTACAAACTAAATGATAAATACCAGTAAGACTGATCTTACAAATTGGATCCACTCAGCAGATACTTAATTAATCTCAGTTTTAGAAGTCCTTCAAAATTCTGTCTTCCTTACAAAGAATTTCAGCTCCTCTTCTTTCTAAGATTTACACTGTTCACCAGCTGACAGCATCACATAACTAACCTAAGTTCCACAGGCATGATCTTCATTAAAATGGCACACATCTGCAGAACCTCCTCAGCTCTGTTTAGGACAGTCTGGATGATGTAGATCCATCAATTTTATCTTCAAATAACAGAAACAGCTGCAGGAACGGTATATTTGCTTATTCTAAGCTTCTGGGTCCAGTCTCTGTCTTCTTCAGTCTGCTGGTACCGCACCACTGTGATCAACATCTGAGCTCTGATCATTCTGTGCCCTATTTAACATGATTTGAACCAGTTTCATTCTCCCCAGAACCTTTGGTTTCCGATCTCAGTTTCAGTTTTAGTTTCCTTAGAAACTTCAAGGGTCAGTTCCTTTTCTCAGTCTTCCTTTTCAATTAGAGTCCATGTCAAAAAGTATAAGCTTTGAAACCACAGATTCCACCACAGTTGCCCATTCCCTTTTTTCCTTAAGCCCTTATTTTTTATGCTGGTTCCCACACATTTTGTGTGCTGTAATGACATTTTCAAGAAATTTGAATATTACTTTACACTGGCATAATAGGCATGAGAATGAATACATTTGTGGATATACATTCCGGTTGTGCCCTGGAAAATATTCTAGGTCGAGCTAATTTGGCACAGAGTAGGAACTGAATCGACACCTTTCTAGTCTCCATAGCTTTTAATGATACAGTCATCAGGTAGCACACAATTAAACTTATTCTATTTATTTCTTCGTAGAAATGTACTGTTAAATGGAAAATAAATTAATGCGGCAAACAATGAGATCTTATTTTTAAAGAACCTTAATGCCAGATTATCGTATGTTTATTTATTAAAGTCAAGGTTAGCAATGAAATAGTATATTACATCATGTGCTGACTAGAAGTGTACTGAGATACCTGACAACTGGGAAGATCATCACCAAACAGATGGTGTTGAAGTAGGCTTGTAGTCCTAAGGAAAGGCAGACAGAACTGCTGGATGCTGTATTCAATGGATTGAGGAGACCAGACACTGGTGCTAAGCTGATGAGTTAAAAAGAAAAACTCTTAAAGAAAGCAAGCAATTTCTTGGTCATTTTAAATAAATAGCAAAATGTTATGCTTGCTAGAACTATTTAAGCAATTAACACTGGTTATATATTTCAACTATACACATTTTATAGTAGCCATCATGTATAAAATGTAAGAAAGTATTAAAACTATAATCAGTGAACTCCATATTTGATATTTTAAATGTCCTATTCTGTTTGAGAGTAGTAGGATTTTAAAAATATCAACTTATAGCAGAGGCTAACATATTAAAATTGTCTACCATTACCCAATAAAAAAAGTAACAAAAATATTCAACAGATTCTGCCTTTTTGTATTAAGCTTAGATTTTTTGAAGTTTATGTTTTTATATGTACTTTCTATATCATATGTGAATCATTTAACAGTGCAGCAGGCTGTAATTTATTATACAGCTGAGTCATTTGCTATTGTTACTTGCACGGTGCAGCTATTAGAAACTACGGATGCCTTGAACTTAAAGGCTTACCTTTAAAAAAAACTACCTCTTAGACCATTTGGTCACCTATCCTAATAGCTCCTTATGTGTCAAATGTTATCTGATAACATTCCAGTGAAGCAACTTAGGATGTTTTACTATTAAAAGTGCGATATAAATGCAAAAGATTGTTGATATAAAACTAGCACTTTTAAACATTTTGCTGCAATATGTGTACATAGTTTTTATTAGTAGAATACAGGAAGGGAAAATCTGAAATTGGAAAGAAATGTTATTCATTATTTAATGATCCTATTTAATAAGAAAAGCTTTTACAAAGGAGAAAAGACAGACTTACCTGATTTGGAATAGGAAAATTAATGCACAAATTCAACAGTCATAGAATCCCTACAGTGCAGAAGGAGGCCATTCGGCCCAAAGAGTCTGCACCGACAACAATCCCATCCTGGCCCTATCCCCATAACCCTACTTATTTACCCTACTAACCCCCTGACTTTAAGGGACAATTTAGCATGGCCAATCAACCTAACCTGCACATCTTTGGACTGTGGGAGGAAACCAGAGCACCCGGAGGAAACCCACGCAGACACAGGGAGAATGTGCAAACTCCACACAGACAGTGACCCAAGCGGGAATCGAACCCAGGTCGCTGGCGCTGTTAGGCAGCAGTGCTAACCACTGTGCCACCTAGTCATGATGTAAATAACAGAAAGAAATGTTATGATAAAAATATACAGGAGCATTATGCACAGTTGAGCATTGCTAATATGCAATTTGGCTATGGGCTTGTTCATTTTGGGTTTGAGGGTGTCTTATGTTTCAAATATGTTGACCTTAAACATACTCACTTCATTTCGCTTTCAATAGATCCAGAGATGCTCTGGGTGTGAAACAATTCTGCCCTTCGTACAATTTCACTCTCATTAGTTTGTGGAGCAGTCTTGTTATTGCAAGAGGAACTTGGTAAGAAAATAGTAGATGATGACAAAAACGACAAATTTAATACAAAATTTGATCTGAGGAGGGTCAAATTAGGCAATTGGAGGATGTAACTTTAGTGTAGGGGTGGCACGGTAGCACAGTGGTTAGCACTGCTGCTTCACAGCTCCAGGGACCTGGGTTCGATTCCCGGCTTGGGTCACTGTCTGTGTGGAGTTTGCAACATTCTCCTCGTGTCTGCGTGGGTTTCCTCCGGGTGCTCCGGTTTCTCCCACAGTCCAAAGATGTCCAAGGTAGGTCGACTGGCCATGCTAAAATTGCCCCTTAGTGTCCTGAGATGCGTAGGTTAGAGGGATTAGTGGGTAAATATGTGGGGATATGGGGGTTGGCTTGTCTAGAGTCTCTATCTCCCTGGTGTTCTGGGAAGCTGTTCTGACTTCAAACTGTTCTGGGTGTATCCAGAGGCTGCTAGAAGGTACAAGGCGGAAAAGTCAGGGTTTCAATTCTCCAACCAAAGAGCTGAAGCTGTTCTGACTCCAAGCTTGCCTGTGTGTGCCTCAAGAGAATTGCAGCATTCAGTCAAAGGGCTAAATTCCAGTATCATATGAGCATTAGTCTTTGCTGCGTTAAACCTATGGCAAAGGTTTTGTTTATGCGATTCATTTCGTTGGAACGGTGTTTAGCTGTTAAGGTTGATACTATATCATGATTATCTTTTCCTTGTTTGTAATTGGTAAAAGGTATTGTTAATTTTCTTTCCATACTATTAAATACACTTTGTTTGATAAAAACTTCCTAGTGGGTCATTTGAATCATACATGAAGTGAAATATCTCTTGCTCATCCTAACCAAATTCAAAGTGCAAAACTTATGATTCAGGCAGATTTCATAAAACACTCTAGAGTTTTTGACCTGAATTATAGCAGTGAGGTATTTTTAAATTATGTGTTATCAGCTGACAACTTTTTTTGTTAGGTATAGATAATCTTTCATCGCTAGAATGCAACTGTATGTTGTTTTTTGCTTGGAGTCTGATCAAAAAGGAAGTTGAAATTGAGGAGAAAGGTTTCAGAAGGAAAAGCTATGAAGAGCAACTTGACAAGTTAGGGTTTTTCAAATATGTAATGCGATAACTTAGAAGGGATCTCATTGTGGTATTTAAGGTACTTAGTAGGATAATGTAAATCTGAAACAGATACATCAAGGCAGCAAGAAGGCATAGTTTCACAACTGTGAAAGACAAATGCTCGAAAAAAAAAATTTCTTGACACAGCATGCGCGATTCACAGGGGTTGCCGAGAAGGTTTGTTGAGGCAACGCACAGAATTTTTATCACATCATGTATCTGTGGAAACAATGATTCATTTCTTTCTTCCTTCCACAGAAATATATCCACCATCACAGCATTTTTGCTGCCTCTATTATGCCTGTTGGAAGACTATTCCATGTCTGATCATTCTTTATATAGAGGAAGACTTCCTGAGATCCATCTTAAACTTGTCCTTTACTGACTGTACCTTTGTCTCTTATATTGCAGTCAGTTTAACTTCTATAGGATTAACCTATTCTATTTAAAAACCTAGAGAATATCCTGCCTCATTCTCCTCTTTTTAATGTTGTGTAATGGGCATTAGTTACGTCTTCCTCATAACCAAAGTCTTATGGCTCTTATCTATACTGCTTCCAGGTTTGAATGTTTTCTTTGTCCCCCTGTGGCCAGAAGAGCACTAAGCAGCTTTGATTCGGTGGTCCAAAACTCAGGCTCCATGGATTTAGTGATACTCTGAACATTGTTTCATTTACAGGAACAAATAAATAATGTAATAGCAAAGCAATAAGATCTTTATTAAAATTTACCTCAAAATGTCATATGTAGCAAGTTCATATACTAAATTTATCTTTGTGTACATACCATTGTTACTTGATCTGTGTCACTTGCACAGTAAAGCTTTCCTTTCGACAGTTCACAGATTATGTGGCTTAGTAATACTTCCCAGGATTTATCTGACATGGTCTGTCAAAGTTTAAAAACAAATGAAATGAAAATCATCAATATAGTACGATATACAATATATTCAACCATTACTCTCAGAAAATATACCAAACAAAATATCAGTAGAACAAGTTTTTTTTGGTGTGTGCTGAAGGTATAGAAAGAGCTTCGGCATGAAGGTGTGGTTAATGAGGGTGTGAGCATTAAGTAAAATTACAAATTTCAGTAGCTTGAATATGTCAAAACATTAATCAGGAAACACTGAGACACTCAATAATCATCAAGGAAGGAGCATTAACTGATGTAAATCTAGTTAGCAAAACACAAGTATTTATATAATTTATGAAACTTTTCAACCAACAGTAGGAATATGTAACAGTAAAACAAAAACCTGTTGGACATTGCCTTGAATCTACAATATTAAATGCAGCAGTGTAAGGACTTTGTTAAAGATATTTATTCATGGGACTTTGGTACTATTGGCAAAGCCCTCTTATATTGCCCATCCCCAATTGCTTCTGTAAAAGTGGTGGTGAGCCACCTTTTTGAACCATTGCGGTGGTTTCTGATAGAACCGAGTGGTTTGCTAGGCCATTTTCAAGGACGATTGAAAGTCAATCACATTGCCATGGGTCTAGAATCTCATACAGGCCAAGCGAGGTGAAGGTGCCAGGTTTCCTTTCTTGAAGGTCATTAGCGAACCAACTATAGTTTTTCAAAATCCACGAGTTTCATGGCCACTATTATAGATAATATATTTTCATTTCAAATGCGTTTAATTAATTGAATTTAAATTCAATGGGATTTGAACCCACATCTACAGATTAATATCTCCAGATTATTAACTCAAACCTCTAGATTACGAGTCAGTAACATAGCCACTATGTTACTGTACCCAACACTGTGATACAGACACAATGGGCCCGATTTTACCATTTCCATTCTAAGTGCTGAATCTGGGCGTAATGCAGATCCGACTTAGAAATCTGCTCTCAGGTGCCCCCATACGCACTCAGCCTGAAAAAAAAATCGCCAGTCCCATTCGTGCTGTTGGCGGGGCTTAGCGTGCTCGAAACGATCGGAGCTCTGAACTGCGCATGCGCAGTTGGAAAACAAATTGAAAAAACACGCCTGTGTCAGCTCGCTCCCGGGCCGCAGAAAGCGATGGCCCCCACAGACATCACTGTCCCCTTTATCCAATCCCCCAACTGCCCACACACATCACTGTCCCCCTTATCTAACCCCTCCCCACTACCCACACACATCACTGTCCCCCTTATCCACCCTCCCCACTACCCACACACATCACTGTCCCCCTTATCCACCCTCCCCACTACCCACACACATCACTGTCCCCCTTATCCACCCTCCCCACTATCCACACACATCACTGTCCCCCTTATCCACCCCCCCACTACCCACACACATCACTGCCCCCCTTATCAACCGCCCCGCTACCCACACACATCACTGCCCCCCTTATCAACCCCCCCGCTACCCACACACATCACTGTCTCTGTTATCCACCTGCCCCGGTACCCACACATATCTGTCCCCCTTATCCACACCCCCCCCCCACTACCCACACACATCACTGTCCCCCTTGTCCACACCCCCTCACTACCCACACACATCACTGTCCCCCTTATCCACCCCCCTACTACCCACACACATCACTGTCCCCCTTATCAAACCCCCCCCGCTACCCACACACATCACTGTCCCCCTTATCCACCCCCCGCTATCCACACACATCACTGTCCCCTTTATCCGCACCCCCCCACTACCCACACACATCACTGTCCCCATTATCCACACCCCCACCACTACCCACACACATCACTGTCCCCCTTGTCCACCCCCCAACTACCCACACACATCACTGTCCCCTTTATCCACCCCCCACTAGCCACACATCACTGTCCCCCTTATCCACCCCCCGACTACCCACACACATCACTGTCGCCCTTATCAACCCCCCCGCTACCCACACACATCACTGTCCCCCTTCTCCACAAACCCCCCACTACCCACACACATCACTGTCCCCCTTATCCACACCCATCACTGTCCCCCTTATCCACCCCCCCACACATCACTGTCCCCCTTATCCACCCCCCCACTACCCATAGACATTGCTGTCCCCCTCATCAGCCCCCCTCCCCTTCTCACCGAACGCCCGCAGAGTGGCAGCGGACCCCCCTGCCCCCCCAAGTGAGCGATCGGGCCTCCCCTCCCCCCCCAAACCAGAGAATGAGCTGACCACCACCAGAGATACATCTTACCCGCCTCCTTCCTCTCCCCCCAGACAACGATCTGGCCTCACCCCCTTTCCCCCCCCCAACCAGAGAGTGATCTGACCCGCCTCCCTCCTCCCCCCCCCCCCCACCACTGATCTGAGTCAGAGCCGTTGGAAGCTCTGAACGCGCTCTTCAGCAGCTGGAGTGCCCGATTCAGACTTTTATTTAGCAGGTCCATTACGGCGCAGTTCCAGATTGACAAATGCGGTGGTAAAGGGGAAATGCTGATAAAGTTGGGCGGGCAGTTCATTAATTCAATTTAAATGCATGCAAATGCATTTAAATCGCCGTTGTGCCTGTCTTTGGTGCGAAGCGGATCGCCGCCATTCCCGGGCTTCGGTAAAGTGGCAATCTGCGAGGACACAGGTGCAGATCACGTTCACGTCCTCACACCTGACTTTACCACGTTTCAATGGTAAAGTCGAGCCCAATGAGTATTGATTCACGAAAAGCTAAAGTAGGCAGCTGTTGCAGTCCACAGCAATCTGCTCCTTATGGTCAAACATTTATTATGACCTCACTTACAGCTAACACAGACAATCACCATCATTATGTGTGCAGACACAGAAGAAATTGTCTTATGCATGAAAACTGCTGAATGCTACCATTACCAGCAAGGAACCTACAAGTATTTTCCCTACCCTTTCGTGCAGGGAGGAAAAAACAATTAACTATCAATACAGACATGCCAGGTATTCCTCCAAACACCCATCAAAACTCTCACAAACACACTCCTTCTTTCCAGCAGTAGGAAGTTCAAGACTTGCCTCAGAAAGGGAAGAGCTTGTCTGCATTTCACATCTCTGCTTAAAGAAAAATCATGGGAAATAAGAGTCAATACCATGAAAACTCTAAATGTGGTCTCTGTATTCCTGTTCAAAAATCACTGCTCCCTTTCACCACTTCTTCCTCTTTATCTTGTCACTAAAGGATAGAAGCTCACATGTCTGGGACCATGCCTCAACATCTTCAATGTTATTAATGAGTAACAATGTGTGAAACCACCAAAGAGATTAACCCTATGAGCACCGAGTGCAGTGACTGACATGGTTGCATCTGCTCTTGGCCACTTTGTACAGTGCTATCCTTGTGGCATCAGATGAGCTAGAGGCAGCTTGCTTATGTGCCTCTGCTTGTGACTGAGGTGTACATAATGGTTATCCTCATCATGGAGGTGCCAGTGACGCACCTCCAAAGGCTGCTGCATTATGGACTTTTAGTTATGGAGTCTAAAAGTTAAGAGTTAGCCCATGGAGAAGTAACGCCCTCATCCTCTTTGGTGATAGCATGCTGGTTGCTGGAGGGAACCACCAGATGAGTGCAACTGGCATCCACTCCACGCATCTTGATTGGTGCCACTGACCAAATCAGTACAATTGGGCTAATATTGCATTAAGTGCAAGTCCATGCTGACATCTACCTTCTATTGATTTGCCGATGTGATTACCACTGTAACGGCTGCTGTCATGCTTTTAGACCATCTGAGGCTGAACCAAACTGTTTGCAGCTTTGGCATTCTGACTGATCCTGACCTGAGTTCACAACTCCATAATCTCTCCCTCACTAAGATCCCTACTTTCGTCTCTGTAAGATCGCCCATCTACGCCCCTGCCTCAACCTTTCCGCTGATGAAACTATCATCCATGCTTTTGTTAGCTCTGGACTTGACTTTTCCATTGTTCCCCTGGCTGGCTATCCATCTCCCACTCTGCATAAACTTAAGCTCATTCAAAGCTCTACTGCACATATCCTATTTCAAACCATGTCATTCATGTATTAATCATGCGCTCCCAGACCTACACTTAACCCTGGACAAGTAACACCCCAACTTTAAGGTTCTCATCCTTGTGCTCAAATTTCTTTTTGGCCTTGCTCACCCTTGTCTCTGTAATCTCCTCTAAATCTGCAACTCCCCAAGCACTCCGTGTTTCTCCAATTCTGGCCGCTTATGGATCTCTGATGGTCTTTGCCCTTTCACTGGTGGCTGTCCCTTCAGCTGTCTCAGCTGTAAGTTCTGTAATCCGTCCTCTAAACCTTACTGTCTGTCTCAGTCTCTCTCTGTTTCCTAAAGGCACACCTTATAATTTATCTCCTTGATAATACTTTTGATCATCTATCCTATTATCCTGATACGAAACAGAAAATGCTGGAAAATCTCAGCAGGTCTGACAGCATCTGTGGAGAGACAATAGAGCTAACGTTTTGAGTCTGGATGATCCTTCATCAGAGCTGTAGACAAAGAAAATAGGATGAAATGTATACTGTAACAGGACGGGGGTGGCGGTGGTAACTGACAAAGATGTCATATACAAAGGGAATCTAAATGGTGGTGATCACAGCTGAAAAGTGGGCTGATAGCGGTCATTAATGTGTAAATGGCAGAATGAAGGTAAGCAGAGTGTCAAAGGACAACCTGAGACATGTGACAGATTTCCCTAATGGGGTGGGGGGAATAGGGGGAAAACAAGATGGAAAGCGAGATTTAAAAAAAAAATGAAACATCAGTTCTGTTCTCGCTCCACAGATGCTGTCAGACCTCCTAAGATTTTCCAGCATTTTCCGTTTTAGTTTCAGATTCCAGCCTCCGCAGTAATTTACTTTTATCTATTATCTTGATACGTGGTTCAGCGTCAACTTCTATTTGATAAAGCATTTGTCAAGTGCCTTGAAATATTTACTAAGTTAGTGGCAAAGTTGTTGAATATGAAGTCTCTTGTGGTCTTCATTTCCTTCTTCTCTCGGCTTCTTCAAAGGGCAATCATTTTAGCTTTCAATTTCTCTATCCTCCCTTCTTTAAATTCACTGTTCTCATATCCTTCTTAGATCTCTTGCCATATAAACTCACCTGCCCACATTTATTGCCATCACCATCAGCTCACTTCTCCACCCCCATGGCGTAAGTAACCAACAATGACACTTCTGTACACTTCCTTGTGCTCTTCATCACCCATATTCCTCTATCTTCCTGAAACTCCATTTCCTGCAGAAATGGAGCTTAAGGAGGATTTCCCTTAGGAAAAATCACTCTCAAATTGCTTACAACAACACTCTCCAACTCTGTCCTGCTGAATTTTCAGTCCTTTATTTCCCATAACCCCAGACACCTTGCCTTTATCACTAACTATCTCCTTCAATTTGGCTCCTCTTTCCTTCATCCAGATTTCTAGCAACAAGAGGAAGAAGCTCATGAGGTTGACTCCAGTATGGAGACTATCTGATTAATGCTGTTCTATTTCCCTACCCTTTTTTTGCCCATTAAGTCAAATATTCGCTCAGTCTTGTTCCCACTCTGTCCCTGAACTCTGGTCTCCCTCTAGTCAAAATCACAGGACCTGAGGGGTCAGAAGAAGGCCATTCGAACCATTGGGTTTGTGCTGGTTCTTTGAAAGAGCTGTCCAATTTAGTCCTACATTCAGACTTTTCCTCCAAACTAGTCTTCAAGTACATGCCAAATTACATTTCAAAATTTCTATGGAATCTGATTCCACCACACATTTAGCGAGACCAGACCTCAACAATCCTTTGTATGAAGCAATTTTTCATTTCTCCTCGAGTTCTTTTTCAATTATTTTAAATCTATGATCTTTCATTACCAATACCTTTGTCAAAGGATAATTTCATCTCACTTGCTCTATCAAAGCTCTTCATAATTTTGGATGCCTCCATTATGTCTCCACTTAAACATCTTAATTTCAAGGAGAACAATCACAGCTTCTTCACATTAATGAACTTCTTCCTTTGTATCACCCCGGTCAGATTTATCTGTACCATCTTCAGGGTTTGACAACCTTACTAAAGGACAGTGCTCAGAACAATGCACAATACTCCACCCGAGGCCTAATCGTTTAGCATAACTGTTGTTAATGTATTCAATATCTTCATTTACAAAGTTAAATATTCCATACAGTGTTACCAACTTGTTTCACCATCTTCAAAGATTTGTGAATATGAGCCCACGCATTCCTCTGTTCTTGCATCCCCTCTCAAAATAGTACTATTGTGATTATACTGCTTCTCCTTGTTGTTTCTCCCAAAGTGCTTCAATTCCAGTTATCCACAATAAATTGCAGCTGCACCGAGCCAGCCCATTTCACTGGTCTATGTTCTCCTGTTGTCTGCAACTATGTTGGTGGCTATTTACTATGTTGCCACATTTGTTGGCATCTGCAAACTTTGAAATTGTTTGCAGATTCACTCCCTATACCAAGGTCCAAGTGACATGTATTTCACAAAAAAACAATGGTCTCAGTACTGGCTCTTGGGGGATCCCAAAGCATGTTTTTCTTTAGTCAGAAGAATATCCGTTCACCACTTCACTCCATTTCCTATTCCATAGAAATTTCTGACTCAAATTACCAATGGCCCTTTAACATCATGTGCCTCTATCTTCCAAGTAAGTTTGTAGCGCACCTCTTTGGCATTGCTGACCTCATCTCATACTTGGAAACAATTCTCTACTGCCTGGACCTCGGTTCCACAAAACACCTAATACCCAACTTCCTTTCCTGAAATTTTGCTAAAATTCTAAGCGATTCCCTCAAAACAGGGACTGTCTTATTGCTTTTAAAAGCATTGTTGTCAGTACACTCCTCATTAAGTTCACTCTTTACAACTCCAGAAGCGCAATCTGCACCACCAGTGGTGTCAGACCTATACCTCTCACTTCCTTCACAGCTGACGTACACTACCAAACAATGTGTCAAACCAATCAATTTGCATCCCAGTTCTGCCAAACTCCAGGTTCCTCATATCTGTGTACAATGCCTTGGGGTCAAAGTCACTAAATAAATGCAAGTTTTTGTTCAACAAAAAGATCATGTAATCTATGTTTGGTTTCCCCAATGCAAAGAAAATCACGGAGCGATCAGTAAGTACAAGACAGGAATAAAAGAATGACCAGGGTGAGGTTAGGGCCGGTCAAGGACAGTAGTGGGAACTTGTGTATGGAGTCAGTAGAGATAGGCGAGGTGATGAATGAATACTTTTCTTCAGTGTTCACCAAGGAGAGGGGCCATGTTTTTGAGGAAGAGAAGGTGTTACAGGCTAATAGGCTGGAGGAAATAGATGTTCGGAGGGAGGATGTCCTGGCAGTTTTGAATAAACTGAAGGTCGATAAGTCCCCTGGGCCTGATGAAATATATCCTAGGATTCTTTGGGAGGCAAGGGATGAGATTGCAGAGCCTTTGGCTTTGATCTTTGGGTCCTCACTGTTCACGGGGATGGTGCCAGAGGACTGGAGAATGGTGAATGTTGTTCCTCTGTTTAAGAAAGGGAATAGAAATGACCCTGGTAATTATAGACCGGTTAGTCTTACTTCGGTGGTTGGTAAATTGATGGAAAAGGTCCTTAGGGATGGGATTTACGACCATTTAGAAAGATGCGGATTAATCCGGGATAGTCAGCACGGATTCGTGAAGGGCAAGTTGTGCCTCACAAATTTGATTGAATATTTTGAGGAGGTAACTAAGTGTGTTGATGAAGGTAGGGCACTTTTTGGAGGCAGGTTGCTAGCGGAGTGCCACAGGGATCAGTGCTTGGTCCTCTGCTCTTTGTGATTTTTATTAATGGCTTAGAGGAGGGGGCTGAAGGGTGGATCAGTAAATTTGCTGATGACATCAAGATTGGTGGAGTAGTGGATGAGGTGGAGGGCTGTTGTAGGCTGCAAAGAGACATAGATAGGATGCAAAGCTGGGCTGAAAAATGGCAAATGGAGTTTAACCCTGATAAATGTGAGGTGATTCATTTTGGTAGGACTAATTTAAATGTGGATTACAGGGTCAAAGGTAGGGTTCTGAAGACTGTGGAGGAACAGAGAGATCTTGGGGTCCATATCCACAGATCTCTAAAGGTTGCCACTCAAGTGGATAGAGCTGTGAAGAAGGCCTATAGTGTGTTAGCTTTTATTAACGGGGTTGGAGTTTAAGAGCCGTGGGGTTATGCTGCAACTGTACAGGACCTTGGTGAGACCACATTTGGAATATTGTGTGCAGTTCTGGTCACCTCACTATAAGAAGGATGTGGAAGTGCTGGAAAGAGTGCAGAGGAGATTTACCAGGATGCTGCCTGGTTTGGAGGGTAGGTCTTATGAGGAAAGGTTGAGGGAGCTGGGGCTGTTCTCTCTGGAGTGGAGGAGGCTGAGGGGAGACTTAATAGAGGTTTATAAAATGATGAAGGGGATAGATAGAGTGAACGTTCAAAGACTATTTCCTCGGGTGGATGGAGCTATTACAAGGGGGCATAACTATAAGGTTCATGGTGGGAGATATAGGAAGGATATCAGAGGTAGCTTCTTTACGCAGAGAGTGGTTGGGGTGTGGAATGGACTGCCTGCAGTGATAGTGGAGTCAGACACTTTCGGAACATTTAATCGGTTATTGGATAGGCACATGGAGCACACCAGGATGATAGGGAATGGGATAGCTTGATCTTGGTTTCAGATAAAGCTCGGCACAACATCGTGGGCCGAAGGGCCCGTTCTGTGCTGTACTGTTCTATGTACAGTATACTACAAACCTAGTATAAATGACTGTGTCACATGGAAAGAATGATTTAGCACTTTGCACAATGGTGTGGGAAGAGGCAAATTAGTAAGTTTTACATCTTCTACAGGGGAAAGTTTTATGGAAAGGGCAGCCAAGACTGGACAATTGGAGAGTGAACAAGGGCACCTCACAGGGAACAATCCCTTCAGAAGACAGCAAAATACCGGTGATAGCGGCAAGGTTAGGCAGTGGAAGGGGAATACAGTGAAAAGGGATAACCAAAAAGGTAGATGAGGGCAGTGCAGTTTATGTTGTCTACATGGACTTTAGCAAGGCCTTTGACAAGGTACCGCATGGTAGGTTGTTGCATAAGGTTAATTCTCACGGGATCCAGGGTAAGGTAGCTAAATGGATACAAAATTGGCTTGATGACAGAAGCCGGAGGGTGTTGTAGAGGGTTGTTTTTCAAACTGGAGGCCTGTGACCAGCAGTGTGCCTCAGGGATCAGTGCTGGGTCCACTGTTTTTTGTCATTTATATTAATGATTTGGATGAGAATAAAGGAGGCATAGTTAGTAAGTTTGCAGATGACACCAAGATTGGTGGCATAGTGGACAGTGAAGAAGGTTATTGAGGATTGCAGCAGGATCTTGATCAATTGGGCCAGTGGGCTGACGAATGGCAGATCGAGTTTAATTTTGATAAATGCAAGGTGATGCATTTTGGTCGATCGAACCAGGGCAGGACTTACTCAGTTAATGGTAGGCGTTGGGAAGAGTTACAGAGCAAAGAGATCTAGGGGTACAGGTTCATGGCTCCTTGAAAGTGGAGTCACAAGTGGACAGAGTGGTGAAGAAGACATTCAGCATGCTTGGTTTCACTGGTCAGAACATTGAATGCAGAAATTGGGACGTCTTATTGAAGTTGTACAAGACATTGGTAAGGCCACACTTGGAATACTGTGCACAGTTCTGGTCACCCTATTATAGAAAGGATTTTATTAAACTAGAAAGAGTGCAGAAAAGATTTACTAGGATGCTACCGGTACTTGATGGTTTGAGTTATAAGGAGCAGCTGGATAGACTGGGACTTTTTTCTCTGGAGCGTAGAAGACTGAGGGGTGATCTTATAGAGGTCTATAAAATAATGAGAAGCATAGATCAGCTAGATAGAATATCTTTTCCCAAAGGTAGGGGAGTCTAAAACTAGAGGGCATAGGTTTGCGGTGAGAGGGGAGAGATACAAGTGTCGAGAGGGGCAATTATTTATGAGTGTCTGGAACAAGCTGCCAGAGGTAGTAGTAGAGGCGGGTACAATTTTGTCTTTTAAAAAGCATTTAGACAGTTACATGGGTAAGATGGGTAAAGAGGAATGTGGGCCAAATGTGGGCAATTGGGACTAGCTTAGGGCGTTTTTTAAAAAAAGGGCATGGACAAGTTGGGCCGAAGGGCCTGTTTCCATGCTGTAAACCTCTATGACTCTATAGCTGGAGAGATTTCCCACATGTAAAGGCTAACAAGGTAGAATTTCACCCAAGTTCTGATGAAAGTTCATCATTGAAATGAAATGTTAACTTTGTTTCTCACCACAGATGCTGCCTGATCTGCTGAGTATTTCCAGCATTTTCTGATTTTCTTATATCAAATTTCCAACATCTCATACTTTCCTTTAGTATTAGAATTTCACCCAAGTTCTCCAGGCAAGGGATGCTGCTATCAGGACCTACAAGGCTCCCATCTATGCTTCTTCTTAATGAATACTTAAAACCCAACTGTTTCAACCATATCCAGGTATCTTCTATAAGCTGTTTTTCTGTTACACTAACGATTGTGGTGCTCCTGCCTCTTGTTCTTCCTTCAACCCAACCAATTCATTTAAATTATTATTTCCATTTCCACAAAATCCCTCATCATTGTGGTTCATCTCTGACTTGGCTCTTAATGTTTGACAATGGAGTTTCAATGAATATCTATTATAAGCCCACATACTCCCATAATATTTTAGAGTCTGCTTGCTTTCAGTTTTCCTTTCTGTAAATATTCCATCCCTTTTTCATTTTTGTCCTTACTACATCTGTTCTGATGATTCCACATTCTACCCTAGGGTGTCCGAATTTTTTTTTCTCTCATCCAAGGATTTCCACATTTATGGTGAACAAGCATCTTGGCCATGTCTGCCAGATATTACCGAATAATATACTTATTAATATATTGTCTAATATTTTGATCTCTGCCTTTTCAATAATAAGAATCATTTTGTCCTGACCATTTATCTTATTCTTCATATCTTCCATCTACAAAATGATCCCTTCAACCACATTTCCTCTTCCTTCTCTGTTTTCTACAATGACCATTCCTCCTGTTCATTCTACTTTGAGTTGGCTTTTCCTTGTAAATGTGCAAAATACTTGCCCCTTTTCCCACATTAATTGCCAGGACTGTTCATCACAGCATTCCTCTGGTGAAATCAAATGCAGATTGGATAAACACTTTGCCCGAGATCTCCAATGTGTGTGAATGCATTAGTATGATTTCCGAGGACTTGCCATTGTAATTTCTGCTCCCAGTTCAACTTTGTTCTTTCTGCCTTTCTACATGAAGTTTGGTAACTTCAGAATTCTAACTTTCATTTTTTTTCCTTTTACTGCTGACTCTATTGTCTTCCACAGTTTGGTTCATTATAGCTTGTATCTTTTAATGCCTTTTCAATGTCTAAGATGATTCTTGAATATCAAACAGCATTTTCATCTCTTTATGGTCCTTTTAAAAAAATCCATCCTGGATCATCTATTAAGTGCAACATTGTGACAGGAATAAGTATTACTAGATTCTCAACTTTTACCTATTCTCCATTCACCCCTCCACTTAGTTCAGTCATATTAAGCAGTTTGATCATCTAACATATTCCTATTTTCAATAAAAAGTCCACCTGAAACATTAGCACCCCATCTTTACATCACAGACCTTCTACCCATTCCCATTATTTCTTGGACTTTTTTTTAAGCATTCACAGGTTGTTCACCAATATTTAAAGGACGGACGGATGGTGTCAAATCATTGAAAAACAATTTCACCTTTTGTCAAGTTAAGCACCATAAAGTTGTTGCACATTAATGCAAGCAATCATGTCTTTGAAATTCAGGGAGGCAAGACACATTTGTACAGACCATAGACATAAAACAAATTAAATTAAACAAATTAAACTAGCACACCTATTTTGAAGAGACTAAACTATAGTTTACATTGTTGAATTTTAAATCAGTATACTGACCTTGAGTTTCCAAGAATTCTTCCAAGCAGCTCTTTCCTCTTTGCTGAATCTAACTGAAAGTGTTGCAACAGCTTGTGTGTATAATAAATTGTACAACACTTTCACAATACAGGTAAAATGTTCTGTTAAACAGACAGAAAAAAAATAAAATTGGTTAAAATAGAACTTTTGGACAATTGTGTTGATGCAAAATACTAATCAAGATTACACAATTAAGAGACATGCCATCCAACTTCACCAAGCACCTGAGAAGGATGCACAGAATACACCTGCAGCACACACTGAAAGAGTTAATTAAAGTTGTGATGTATTAATGAAGGACAAGATAGCATTTAGGGGGAAATAGTGTGGCATTTATGGTTCTTGAAATATGGCTCAGTCTAATTGAGGCAAAGATTGAAATTGAAAGACATTGGATAAATAGAAATGGCTTGTTTAATGGATGATTGAGACAGCTAGACATGCTGTTAGATCCTGTCTGATGAATCTTGCTGATTGAGCTGTTACGTATACCAGTCATCAGTGATACGGTCAGTGCCATCTTTCTGGCTTTCCCACTGCATGATGATGCCTCTTTGTAGGACAATATTGTGCAGGATACAGCAGGCTATGACAATTGTTGCCATTTTAGTCACACTATACTGCAGTACTAGCCTTGATTGATCCAGACATCGCAATCATTTCAGCATGTTGATGGCACGCTCAACTAAGACACTGGGGAAAAGCATGCGCTGAATTTCATCTTGCAATTGGATTTTGTAGTGGTACCATAAACAATATCTGCATTGTACAGTCTCAATTGTTAAGCTGCCATCAAATAATGGTGGGACTGTAATCTGGCAGAGGGTGAATAAATCGTGGCAGTTGCCAGGGTAATATGGGCATAATTCTGTTTCATAGTGCAGACTAGCTTCATATTTATTACTTTGTAGCTCTTTATGTTCATTCAAGGAGTGGCTTTTTGGGTAGGCTTTTTGGCCATCTGGCAGAGGGTTGGAAACCAGAAGTCACAGATTCAAGGCAATTGGCAAAATAAAAGGAGGGAAAATATAGATAATATTCTTTTAAACGGCGCAATTCATAGTGATCTGGAACACACTACCCAAAAGAGCAATAGAAACAGATTCAAAAGTAACTTCCTAAGGGGAACTGAATTGGATTGAAAAGGAAAATCTAGGTGCTATATGGAAAAAGGAAAAGGAGTGGAACTAACTGGATAACTCCTTGAAAGAACTGACACAAGCACTATGAGCCGAATGCCCTCATTTTGTGCTCTAAAGAATCAGAGTTTAGGAAGGCTGGAACTACCAAGAAAGGTAATTTGGAATAACTGAGTTTAGAAATAACAAAAATATGGATAATGTTTTCCGCAATGGAAAGGGTGAGGTAGTGTGTATGTTAGTAATATTACAGAAACAAAAATAAGCCGTCTTGACAAAAAATAAAATGCATAATTTAAGGTTTGGTTCTGGGCTGAGCAGGACAACAAAACATAATTTGATTGAGCCCAAACGAGTGGCAGCAAGGGAGAGAGGCTGGAAATAGTGGCATGAAAACAGTGTTCATTCTAGAGTCCTAAAACAAATGGCTGCTAAGATAGTAGATGACTTGGTTATAGTTTTCCAAATTTCACTAGATGCTAGAAAGCTCCCATCAGAATGGAAAACAGCAAATGTAACTCCACTATTCTGTTCAAGAAAGTAGGGAGACAGGAAGCAGGGGAACTACGTGCCAGTTAGCATGACATCTGTTATTGGGAAAATGCTAGAATCTATTAAGAAGTTTATTCAGGACACTTAGAAAATCTTAACACAATTAGACAAAGTCAACATGATTTTGCGAAAGGGAAATCACACTTGACTAATGTATTAGAGCCCTTTGAGGAAGTAATCAGCAACATAGATAACGGGTGTGATGATACTGTGCTATTTTGCTATATTTTATGTTTAAGATGGGGCTATTTTAACAGGCAATGTTTTGTTACAAAAGTTGATTTATCTGGGAAAACATGCAGCAGATGCTAAAAATGCAGGATAATAACTGATTTTAGCTAGGAATGTGTAACTTTGTAGAGTATGATTTTTAAGTTCTCCTGGGATTTTAGACTAGGTATGCAGAGTCATGTGAGTTTGGATTAGGTTGATTAACAGGGACAGTCATGTGGTTAATGGGAAGAGCTCAGCTTGCAAGAAAAAGTTTCATTTTCATTTTAAAATAAAGAGCAGTTGCTGCCTGGGGCTGCTAGATGAAAGAGTGTCTCTTTCTCCTGAGGCTTTCTGAAAGCTCCAAGACTGGTAATCTATGTCAAAACAAGTATGTCTGTGTTTTGCTAACTAATTTTAAAGAGGATTTAAGTCTATAAGAGAAATACTGTTTGACTGGAACGAATACGGATAGATCAGCAATTAAGAATTATTTCTTGTCATGTTTAAGTATTGTTCAATTGTTAAAAGTTAAGCTAATTCATTTGTTATAGTTAAACTGTGTTGTTAAATAAAGATAGTTTTGACAAAAGCTCCCTAGTTAGTCAGTAGAATCATGCCTGGAGTGAAACATCCTGTCCTCACATTAATGTCAAATAGAAAAATTGTTGGGGTCTAGTCTGGCTTCATACTATACCTTGGGGTTTCTGATGTGGTATCCTAACAAGGGGAACCTGTAGATGTAGTGTTATTGAATTTTCAAAAGGCATTTGACAATGTGCCACATCATTGACTATACAAAGTAAGAGCTCAAGGGGTAGGGGGTAACATGTTAGCATGGATAGAGGAGTGGTTAGCCAACATGAAGCAGAGAATACGAATAAATGGATCATTTTTGACTGACAAACTGTAACTAAAGGCGTAGCACAGGAAACCGTGCTGGGGCCTCAACTATTTACAATTTTAGGGGAATTTCACAGTGACTTCATTGCAGTGTTGATGTAAGCCTTACTTGTGAGTAATAAATAAACTTATCAATGAATTGGATGAAGGGACCGAATGTATGGTTGTTAAATTTGTTGATAACAACATTGGGTAAGAGATTAAGTTGTGAAGACATGTAGTCTGCAAAGGGATTAATTGAGTAAGAAATTGGCAGATATGAAGATATTGGCAGAGTATAATGTGGGAAAATGTGTACTTGTTCACTTTGGCAGGAAAAATAGAAAGCAGTACATTATTTAATTTGAGGGATATTGCAGAACTCTTGTGGCACACAAGGATTTGGGTATCCTGCTACATCTGGTTCACGAACGTCCTTTAAGAAAGGAAATTTGCCATCCTACATGTAAGTCTAGACCCACAGCAATGTTGACTCTTTAACTTCCCTCGGAAAGAGCCTAGCAAGTCATTCAAGGGCAATTAGGGATGGGAACCAAATGCTGGCCTTGCTAGTGATACCCACATTCCATCAAAGAATAAAAGATTATCACAAGAAGGTAGTATGTAACTATAGCAAGTGATTAGGAAGACAAATGGAATGTTATCATTTCTTACAAGGGAGATGGAATATAGAAGTAGGGATGTTTTGCTAGAGTTGTACATGGCATTGGTGAGACTACAGCTGCAGTATTGTGTAGAAGGTTTGGTCTTGTTACTTAAGAAAGGATGTAATTGGATTAGAAGCAGTTCAGAGAAGGTTCACTCTATTGATTGTTTCCCCTGTCTGGGGAGTGTGGGCATAGACTCAGAATAAGGAGAAAGCCTTTTAAGACCAAGATGAGGAGGAATTTCTTTATTCAGAGGGTGGTGAACTTTTAGACTTTTCTACCCCCGAGGCTGCGGCTGCTCAATCATCATTCAAGACAGAAATTGATAGATTTCTAGATACTAATGACATCAAGGAATATGAGGAGAGCATGAGAAAGAGGCAGTGAGGTAGATGATCAGCCATGATCTAACTGAATGGTGGGGCAGGCTCCATGGGCTGGATGGCCCACTCTTATGTTGCTGTGATTCCTGGAATGAAGGAATTATCTCATCAGAAAAGAATGGACAAGTGGGCCCGTATTCAATGGAGTTTACAAGAATCAGAGGTGATCTTTTTGAAACATATAAGATCCTGAAAAGGACTTGACAGGGTGGACGCCCAAGAGGATATTTCCTTTGTGGGAGAGACTAGAACATAGGGGCACCATTTTAAAAATAAGGGATTTCCCACTGAAGACATAGCTGAGGAGAAAACTTTTCTCTCAGAGGATCATTAGTCTGTGGAATTCTTTTCTCCAGAGAGTCGAATAGAATAGACACCCTACAGTGCAGAAAGAGGCCATTTGGCCCATCGAGTCTGCACCGACCACAATCCCAACCAGGCCCTACCCCATGTCCCTACATATTTACCCACTAATCCATCTAACCTACACATCTCAGGACACTAAGGGGCAATTTTAGCATGGCCAATCAACCTAACATGCACATCTTTGGACTGTGGGAGGAAACCGGAGCACCCGGAGGAAACCCACACAGACACGAGGAGAATGTGCAAACTCCACACAGACAGTGACCCAAGCCGGGAATCGAACCCAGGTCCCTGGAGCTGTGAAGCAGCAGTGCTAACCACTGTGCTACCGTGCCGCCCACAATCTTAATCTGCACATATTTATGCCAATGTAATGACTTGACATCTTTTTATCAGAGGCTTTAAAATTAGCTATTTTGAGAGCACAGAAGCACTATTCCACATTGGTGAATCACATTGCTATTTCAGGAAATTGTTTCATTCCTTGAAGGAAAACAAAGCCTTGACAGTGACTCATCACTGCTATACTGTCACGAAGAGGTACCTTGTAAGTCCCTCACGGAGTAAGCACATATTAGAGGGAAAGCCACTTTGGCCATATTAGCACACTTCCTAGCTTCAAAGCTGTTCTGGCAGAGGCTTTTGAGGAGGTGGCATACTCATGCCCTTTGACAAGAATTACTTTTGTTTGGGGAAACCCAATAAAGGAAAAGGAAAAACATCCATTGAAATCTTCTTAATGTTCTAAAATCTCAGCAAAAAGTGAAGTATACTACTTTGCCTCAAAAGCTCAAAAGTCGTAGTTTTTTTTTTAGGTTTCATAGAAATTCAAAATGTTACAATCATTCATACTCATTGTATTTTTCTCAGTTCTGTGACCAGTTAAGAATGGAGAAAAATAGTTTCCTGGAACTGGTTACAAGACAGCAGCTTTAGTGAGTGGTTCTGCATATGAATTGTAACTTTGCATTGTAGCCTTTGACCAGACTTGTCATCATTTCCTCTTCTGTAGCCTGATCGGCTTGCCATCTGAGAGTCATTTTCAGTGGATTAAGTATCTACCCCTGACTGATTTCTTTCAGTGAGACCAGGGTGATAAAGTTACCGTACACTCCAAACTATGATTATAAATATTATTCCCAAGACAACACACAGAATTAAGCACTAATAATGTTCTTTGAACTAAAACATTCCTCCAGAACCAATCATCTGTAATGATTGACTAAAATATACCTGCTTTAATTCCACCTTTGCTTCCTGGCTGGTTGCCATGAGCAAATTCAGAAATCTCCCCCTAGGTGTATTATTGCCATTGCAAATGTATGCTGAACAGCAAAAAATAGATGATGTGAATGATTGTTTAAGCATGACACTCAAGAAACCTGGCAACACCCTTCAGAGACTAGAATCATACCTGACAAACAGGAATGCACATACATTACCAGTTAATGCCACTGAGGCACCACTGCACCTTCATATTCAGGAGTACTGTGTTCCCTAATGATCCTAAAACGTTCAATTCCATTCAGATAATAAAGTAACTCAGGTCAACCTTTAATAGTGCCTGGATAACATACAGGCTTGAACTGACAAATGATGAGTAACATCTGTAGGCCACAAATGTCAGGGAATGATCATTTGCAGTAAGATTCCCAGCTTCCTCCCCCTTGACCTTTAATGGCATCATAATTGGTGAGGCCTCCAGCATCAACATCTTGAAGGACACAATTGACCAGCAGTTTAATTTGACCAGCCATATCTATATTTGTACCCATGGAATGATTCTGAAAATGTTTCAGCTATTCACGGTAACAGGAGATGCTTCATTGGAGTGAAAAGCAGCAAATATACTCATGCATAAAAAGGATCAGAGAGTCACAGATCAGTAACTGCAATGAAGATTTGATCCAATCTTAGACATGCTGATGAATGGGAAACTGCTGTGCTATCTCAATTGTATAAATAACCTAGCAGTCACCATTTTCATTTCAGAACAAACTGATTTATTGTATTATACTCCATTCTATGGTATTAATGATTCTCTTAATTCCCACCTTGAAGTCAAAGTATTAAACCTCTTGTTTCCAAAATATGCCAACATTTCATAAAGCTGGATTCTTAGTAATGTATGTTTTCAGCTGTTTAATTGATATGTGGTTTACTTTAGATGACCCAAGTATTGGTTTTGATTAGTATATTCAAAGAGCTTACTTAACTCTACTTCCATGCTCACCAGTCATCTGATTCGTTGCTTTTGTTGACTCTGCAATATCTGTAATTTCTCATTTGAAATAGGAGCAGTACACTGTTGTGTTGAACAGTCGACTGATGAAATTGTGTGTAATCTCAGAACCAGATATTTTAGAAATCTGACGGTGATGTTTTTTGCAGCCTCCTATGCTCTATATATGAAGTGCGGTTGCCCTTATATTATTGTGCTCCTATTTATGCAAATTCAATCAGCACATCTCCTGAAGAATCAATCGTGGGCCCCTTCCTTCTCTTCATCAATGTGCTACTCTGCAGTAGTATCACCCACAAGCACAAGGGTCAGTTTCCATATGTATGCCGACAATACCCTGATCTACCTCTTCTCCTTCTCTCAGCCCAACAACAACCTCTATGTTATGAAACTATCTGTCAGCATGAAGTCGTGGAAATGTTGCTGCTTACTCTAACTGCACCTGGGGAAGATCAAAACCATTTGTTTGGGCCTTCATGATGCAAATGTACTGAGTAGGGGCAGAAGTAGGCTATTTGGCCCCGGAGCCTGCCCTATTATTTGATAGCATCATGGCTGATTTGATTGTGGCTACAACTCTACTTTCCTGCCTACCCCCCTTACCCCTCAACTTCCTTGTCAATGAAGAATTTACCTTACTCAGCCTTAAAAATATTCAATGACTCTGTCGGTAGCACAGTGGTTAGCACTGCTGCTTCACAGCTCCAGGGACCTGGGTTCGATTCCCGGCTCGGGACAGATTCACTGTCTGTGTGGAGTTTGCACATTCTCCTCGTGTCTGCGTGGATTTCCTCCGAGTGCTCCGGTTTCCTCCCACAGTCCAAAGATGTGCATGTTAGGTTGATTGGCCATGCTAAAATTGCCCCTTAGTGTCCTGAGATGCGTAGGTTAGAGGGATTAGTGGGTAAATATGTAGGGACATGGGGTAGGGCCTGGTTGGGATTGTGGTCGGTGCAGACTCGATGGGCCAAATGGCCTCTTTTTGCACTGTACGGTTTCTATGATTCTAAAAATCAGTTATACAGCTGCCAACAGTGAGTAATATATGTGAGTGAGGAGTAGTCAAGCTGGCAAAATGAAATTTTAAATTAGAATATTTTTTCACCTAACATAAGTGTTAAATTACTATTACCTAGCTGGGGCCAAAGACACACTTTTTTCTGCTGTTTATTATTTTCATTCAAAATAACTTCCACTGCTATCTCTGTTGACCAGTTTCCTTGAAATACTCCACATCATAAATCGGTTTTTCTTAAAAATCTCAGCAATTAATATTTTACAACACTATTACCAAAGGAAAAATACAGAACCAATGGAAAAAAAATGAAAGAGTTGTTCTTTCACCTCTCAGCCTTGACACCAAAACACTTTTCTGTGTTCGCACATTTGAACATCCCATTTCATTTTGGAGGAATCCACAGCATCAAAAAAATTGACAATTTGGCAATCTCATCGATTGGGAATAATTTTGGTTAGTATGGGAAATGGGGACAAAATACCCAAGACAAGACAGAAAATACTGAAAATGTCTTTCTGAGGTTAGGTTCAAATTACTGAACAGAGTTCAGCTTTACTTAGTATCTAGCTTAGTTATTGTAATAATACTTCATCAGGAACACAGGGGTATGAATAAGGAAAAATTGTTTAGAGGCTATCAGCCCCCTGGCTGCCCATCAGCTGCCCCAGACCCTATAGGTCTTCTGCCTAATAGAGGACTCCAGTCCCCGGGGTGATTACGCACTCTCAGTCCCAATTGGTCCCTCAAGTCAGTGTTGCCTTTTAAAGGAACAATCACCACAACCCTCCTCCTCTAACACTTTCGCACAATAGTCAATAACCAAATTACTCAAGCCCAAATTCTAACTAAACATTATTCAAGAGTTGGACAATTGTAAATCAAGTCTTTGAGAGGTTGTTTTTCTGCCTCTTGTAGTAATTCTGTTGTCTGAAATGCTTCCACAGCATTGACATTAACAGGAACTGCAAACAACAAGTATCTCTTCTGGCACAGGCAGTTCATTATTATTTGCTTGCACGGAGACAGCAGTTATGTCTATAACAGGTCGATCTGCTTAAAGGGTCAAATACATTTCCTGATGGCAACACTGACTCCTGGAGCGTCTATTTACTCTTCACATGATCCATATGTTTACGAACAATCCGTCCCTCCATGTCCACTGAGTAAAACAGGAGTTCCGGTACAGAGACAAAAATTCCCAGGAACTTGATCTGCTACCACAAATCAAATGGAACATTCATTTCTACTTGTCGTCAATTCAGCTCAACCCGTTTTGGCTTCACTGTTCATCAGGTCTGTCTCTAATGAAGTGTACTGCAATTCTCTCGTTGCTCTTCATTTGGGGTCCCTCAGTGCCCTCCTTCCGGGGTCTTTCGGTACCCTCTTGCTTGGGTCTGCCGTGCTTCTTCCATGAAGTCTTCATTTAATGACACTATGTCATATTCTTCCATGAAGTCTTCATATAATGACACTATGTCATATTATGTACAAATATTTTCTTTATTATTGTTGTAGTAGTGATGATACATTGATGAGATCTTGAGGCTTGTGTGTCATAGGGGTTTACAGCATGGAAACAGGCCCTTCGGCCCAACTTGTCCATGCCGCCCTTTTTATTAAACCCCGAAGCTAGTCCCACTTGCCTGCATTTGGCCCATATCCCTCTATATTAATTGAATTGTTTATTTATTTAATTAGTCAGCTAGTGTGTGTATTTTTTTGGCCTTTACTTTAACAGCAGTTTTTCAAGTTTAAAGTGAAAACTAGAAGTGGGCAGCAAAGGAGTCTGGGAAGGGTTTTTATTTTAACTTTAAAAGTCAGTTACCTGGGTGGTTCCCCCTCATTGATCCACTGGAGCAAGCTGAGAGGGGTGATTGAAAAGCAGCAGTGCTGGTAAGAGATTAATTGGATTAATTGAATTGTTTATTTATTTAATTAGTCAGCTAGTGTGTGTATTTTTTTTTGGCCTTTACTTTAACAGCAGTTTTTCAAGTTTAAAGTGAAAACTAGAAGTGGGCAGCAAAGGAGTCTGGGAAGGGTTTTTATTTTAACTTTAAAAGTCAGTTACCTGGGTGGTTCCCCCTCAGTAGTAGTTTTTTTTTTCTCTCGGGCCCCTAGCCCTATAAATTGGTGCAGAGGAGATACCCGATCCTCTACACTGGTAGAGGATCCCACCCTTCCATCCTCCTCTAACCTAATTATAAGTGTGGGGAAGTTTTTTTTTTTGTTTTCTTTTTTTTTTTCTTGCTGGTAATGGCTTCAGGGATGGCAGTTCAGGCAGTATGCTGCATCTCCTGTGGGATGTATGTGGTGAGGAAATCCAGTAGTGTTTCAGGAGATTTTAGTTGTAAGAAGTGCATTAGATTGCAGCTTCTGGAGGAGCGTGTAAAGGAGCTGGAGGGGGAGGTAGAGGAACTCCGCATAATTCGGGAGGCGGAGGTGGAAGTTGATAGGAGTTATAGAGAAATAGTAACTCCTAGAAATGAGGCTTGGGTCAATGCCAGGAGGAGGGGTAAGAAGCAATCGGGAAGACAATCCCCTGGGGCGGTTCCCCTCCATAATAGGTTTTCGGTGCTGGAGGCTACAGTTGAGGAGGAATCAACTGAGCATAGAGAGCGGATCTCTGGGGGTGAGCCGAGTGAGAAAGCTCAGGTGGTTAGGGGCTGTAAAAGACTGGGCCTTGTGATTGGAGACTCCACAATTAAGGGGACAGATAGGAGGGTCGGAACTAAAGGTAGGGACTCAGGGTTGGTGTGTTGCCTACCAGGGGCTGGGGTCCGGGATGTGTCTGACAGGGTATTCAGGACTCTTAGGGGGGAGGGAGATAAACCACAAGTTATTGTACATGTGGGGACACACGACATAGGGAGGATAGGGGAAGGGGATATTAGGCAGGGATTTATGGAGTTGGGGTGGAAACTAAAGGCCAAGACTGACAGAGTGGTTATCTCTGGACTCTTGCCTGTACCACGGGATAGTTTAGAGAGGAATAGGGAGAGGGAAGGTTTGAATTCATGGCTGAGGGGATGGTGCAGGAGGGAGGGGTTCAGGTACTTAAACAATTGGGGCTCGTACTGGGGAAGGTGTGACCTCTATGAGAAGGATGGTCTACACCTTAATCAGAAGGGGACCAATATCCTGGGGGGTAAATTTGCTAAGGCCATGCAGGGAGGTTTAAACTGATTCGGGGGGGGGGGAGGGATCCTGAGTAGTGGGGCTGAAAGTGAGGGATGCATGGATGGGGACTGCAATGCACGGCATTGCAGAGGTGGGGTGGAGCAGGGTTTGAAATGTGTATACTTCAATGCCAGGAGTATTCGCAATAAAGTGGGTGAACTTGCAGCGTGGATCAGTACCTGGGACTTCGATGTTGTGGCTATTTCAGAGACATGGATAGAGCAGGGGCAGGAATGGATGCTGCAGGTCCCGGGGTTCAAATGTTTTAGTCGAAGTAGGGAAGGAGGTAGAAGAGGGGGAGGGGTAGCATTATTGGTCAGAGATTGTATCACAGTGTCAGAGAGGAGGTTTGATGAGGACTTATCTGTTGAGGTAGTATGGGCGGAGATTAGAAATAGGAGAGGAGAGGTCACCCTGTTGGGAGTCTTTTATAGACCTCCTAAAAGTTCTAGAGAGGTTGAGGAAAGGATTGCGGAGTCAATCCTGCTTAGGAGTGAAAGTAATAGGGCAATTGTTATGGGGGATTTTAACTTGACTAATATTGACTGGAATTGTTATAGCTCTAGCTCGTTAGAGGGGTCAGTTTTTGTTCAAAGCGTGCAGGAAGGTTTTTTGACTCAGTATGTAGACAGGCCAACTAGAGGTGAGGCTATATTGGATCTGGTGCTGGGAAATGAGCCAGACCAGGTGCTAGACTTGGAAGTTGGTGTGCATTTTGGTGATAGTGACCACAATTCGGTTACGTTCACCTTAGTGATGGAAAGGGATAGGCATGAACCTCGGGCCAGTGGTTTTAGCTGGGGGAAGGGTAATTATGAGGCTATTAGGAGAGAATTAGGAAACATAGGTTGGACTAGGAGATTACAGGGACTGGGAACGTCCGACATGTGGAGTTTTTTCAAGGAGCAGCTACTGCGAGTCTGTGATAGGTATGTCCCTGTCAGGCAAGGAGGAATTGGTAGGGCTAGGGAACCGTGGTGCACCAAAAAAGTTTCTTTGTTGGTTAAAAAGTAAAAGGAGGCTTATGTTCGGATGAGACGTGAGCACTCGGGTAGTGCACTAGAAAGCTTTAGATTGGCTAAGAGGGAGTTGAAGAGCGAGCTTAGAAGGGCTAAAAGGGGACATGAGAAGACTTTGGCGGATAGGGTTAAAGAGAATCCTAAGGCGTTCTATAGGTATGTCAAGAACAGAAGGTTGGTTAGGGCAAGTTTAGGGCCAGTTATAGATGGCAGAGGGAAGTTATGTGTGGAACCGGAGGAGATTGGTGAAGCATTGAACCAATATTTCTCTTCGGTGTTCACGCAAGGGGACATGAATATAGCTGAGGAGGACACTGGGTTGCAAGGGAGTAGAATAGACAGTATTACAGTTGATAAGGAGGATGTGCAGGATATTCTGGAGGGTCTGAAAATAGATAAATCCCCTGGTCCGGATGGGATTTATCCAAGGATTCTCTGGGAGGCAAGAGAAGTGATTGCAGAGCCTCTGGCTCTGATCTTCAGGTCGTCGTTGGCCTCTGGTATAGTACCAGAAGATTGGAGGTTAGCGAATGTTGTCCCATTGTTTAAGAAGGGGAACAGAGACTTCCCCGGGAATTATAGACCGGTGAGTCTCACTTCTGTTGTCGGCAAGATGTTGGAAAAAATTATAAGGGATAGGATTTATAGTTATTTGGAGAGTAATGAATTGATAGGTGATAGTCAGCATGGTTTTGTGGCAGGTAGGTCGTGCCTTACTAACCTTATTGAGTTTTTTGAGAAAGTGACCAAGGAGGTGGATGGGGGCAAGGCAGTGGACGTGGTATATATGGATTTTAGTAAGGCGTTTGATAAGGTTCACCATGGTAGGCTTCTGCAGAAAATGCAGATGTATGGGATTGGGGGTGATCTAGGAAATTGGATCAGGAATTGGCTAGCGGATAGGAAACAGAGGGTGGTGGTTGATAGTAAATATTCATCATGGAGTGCGGTTACAAGTGGTGTACCTCAGGGATCTGTTTTGGGGCCACTGCTGTTTGTAATATTTATTAATGATCTGGATGAGGGTATAGTTGGGTGGATTAGCAAATTTGCTGATGACACCAAAGTCGGTGGTGTGGTAGACAGTGAGGAAGGGTGTCGTAGTTTGCAGGAAGACTTAGACAGGTTGCAAAGTTGGGCCGAGAGGTGGCGGATGGAGTTTAATGCGGAGAAGTGTGAGGTAATTCACTTTGGTAGGAATAACAGATGTGTTGAGTATAGGGCTAACGGGAGGACTTTGAATAGTGTGGAGGAGCAGAGGGATCTAGGTGTATGTGTGCATAGATCCCTGAAAGTTGGGAATCAAGTAGATAAGGTTGTTAAGAAGGCATATGGTGTCTTGGCGTTTATTGGTAGGGGGATTGAATTTAGGAGTCGTAGCGTTATGTTGCAACTGTACACAACTCTGGTGCGGCCGCACTTGGAGTACTGTGTGCAGTTCTGGTCCCCACATTACAGGAAGGATGTGGAGGCTTTGGAGAGGGTGCAGAGGAGGTTTACCAGGATGTTGCCTGGTATGGAGGGGAGATCCTATGAGGAGAGGCTGAGGGATTTGGGATTGTTTTCGCTGGAAAGGCGGCGGCTAAGAGGGGATCTTATTGAAACATATAAGATGATTAGAGGTTTAGATAGGGTGGATAGTGATAGCCTTTTTCCTCTGATGGAGAAATCCAGCACGAGGGGGCATGGCTTTAAATTGAGGGGGGGTAGTTATAGAACCGATGTCAGGGGTAGGTTCTTTACCCAGAGGGTGGTGAGGGATTGGAATGCCCTGCCAGCATCAGTAGTAAATGCGCCTAGTTTGGGGGCGTTTAAGAGATCCGTAGATAGGTTCATGGACGAAAAGAAATTGGTTTAGGTTGGAGGGTCACAGTTTTTTTTTTTAACTGGTCGGTGCAACATCGTGGGCCGAAGGGCCTGTTCTGCGCTGTAATGTTCTATGTTCTATGTTCTATATCCATCTTACCCATGTAACTGTCTAAATGCTTTTTAAAAGACAAAATTATACCCGCCTCTACTACTACCTCTGGCAGCTTGTTCCAGACATTCACCACCCTCTGTGTGAAAAAATTGCCCCTCTAGTTTTAGATTCCCCCTACCTTTGGGAAAAGATATTGACTATCTAGCTGATCAATGCCTCTCATTATTTTATAGACCTCTATGATAAGATCACCCCTCAGCCTCCTACGCTCCAGAGAAAAAAGTCCTCGTCTATCCAGCCTCTCCTTATAACTCAAACCATCAAGTCCCGGTAGCATCCTAGTAAATCTTTTCTGCACTCTTTCTAGTTTAATAATATCCTTTCTATAATAGGGTGACCAGAACTGTACACAGTATTCCAAGTGTGGCCTTACCAATGTCTTGTACAACTTCAACAAGACGTCCCAACTCCTGTATTCAATGTTCTGACCAATGAAACCAAGCATGCTGAATGCCTTCTTCACCACTCTGTCCACCTGTGACTCCACTTTCAAGGAGCTATGAACATGTACCCCCTAGATCTCTTTGCTCTGTAACTCTTCCCAACGCCTACCATTAACTGAGTAAGTCCTGCCCTGGTTCGATCTACCAAAATCATCACCTCGCATTTATCTGAATTAAACTCCATCTGCCATTCATCAGCCCACTGGCCCAATTGATCAAGATCCCGTTGCAATCAGAGATAACCTTCTTCACTGCCCACTATGCCATCAATCTTGGTGTCATCTACAAACTTACTAACCATGCCTCCTATATTCTCATCCAAATCATTAATATAAATGTCCTTAAACATAAACGTCCTTAAACATAAACACTTTTATTGGTAGGTATTAACTATGTACAGTTCCAAACATGGTCTTGCACAGAGCTCTTCCATACAGGCTTGCTGCTTTTCCATTCGTAAGACTATTTCAGCAATCTTATTCTGGCGCGTAATCTCAGCTTCTTTTTCTGTCTGAATTGCTGATTCTGCTATCAACTTCAATGTTTTTAAAATTGTCAGCTAATTTCTCATTATCAGGTTTCTTTCTTCAAGCTCTTATTCTCTGGATTCAATTCTTCACTCGACTTGTTCTTATTTTCTGGTTGCTTTTCATGGAGTTCAGCTTATTCCCCATTGTCTCATTAATTCTCCTCCTTCTTGCTTCATTTTGTCAATTTTTGCAACTTTTTTTCAAATTTGCTGCCACTCATTTCATCTTGTTGTTTTATGTCTTCTCTAGAGCTTTAATTCTTTTTGCTGATTCCTCTTTATGTTGAATAGTTCTTTGTTTCTTTTAAAGTCTTTAATTTCTGTGTTTCTTCCGAGTTGAATCCACCATGTTCTTACTGAACATATACATTTCACAAATCAAATGGAACATTAATTTCTACTTGTCGTCAATTCAGCTCAACCCGTTTTGGCTTCACTGTTCATCAGGTCTGTCTCTAATGAAGTGTACTGCAATTCTCTCGTTGCTCTTCATTTGGGGTCCCTCAGTGCCCTCCTTCCGGGGTCTTTCGGTACCCTCTTGCTTGGGTCTGCCGTGCTTCTTCCATGAAGTCTTCATTGCCTCCTCCAAGGTCTTGCATTGCCTCTTCTTTGAAATAATCATTCGTTATAGACTTTTTTTTGAGAATTGCTCTATATCTGGGGTCTTCTCCAATGTTCCTGTCCATTGTCTGCAGTTTCTTTTTGTGGTTGCTATTTTAAATGCCACATTAAATGTATTACCACCTTAAATTCAGGACCTCTCTAAATAAATGACCACCTTAAAACTCTCAACTTGTTTCAACAGCTATCAGCCGCACTACAGCTCCCTGGGGATTTTTTTTCAATCACTGAAAAACACTGCTCTCTGTGCTCTCTTCTCTCTTATTCTTAAAAAAAGCTCTGCAGCAACTTTTTATAAAATTTAAGTTCCACTTTTCCTTAAAGATCAAATCACAGCTCTTGCTTCTGAGAATTATTTTCTCTTCATTTGTTTCTATAAAGTTCTGAACACTTGACTGTACCGGCCAATCCAGGCTTATTCTGTATTCGGTCTTCAGGGCCTGGCAATATCTCAGCATCTCAATTGTTCTATTCACCCAAAGACAGACATACAGGTGAGTATTCTCATTCTTCAGGCTTCAATTAAAACAGGATACTCACAGTGTTGAGCCACAGGCAGTGTCATCAATAATCCAATTCCATCCTCCTCACCAATGCAATGATGCAAGTTCACAGACTTTGTCAGGGACACAAAGAAAAACTGTTTAGAGGCCGGCTGTCCTAGTCCCTATATGTCTTCTACATGCCTTTTGGATGTCTTCTGCCCAAGAGAGGACTCCACCCCCTGGGATGATTACCTACTCGAAGTCCCAATTGGTTCCTTAAGCCAGGTGACTCTATGCTGTGTTGCCTTTAAAGGGACAATCATCACAGGTATGCATGATCTTAGAGCATTCAATGCCTGCACGAGGCATCATAGAACATAGAACAGTACAGCACAGTACAGGTCCTTCGGCCCTCGATGTTGTGCCGAGCTTTGTCCGAAACCAAGATCAAGCTATCCCACTCCCTATCATTCTGGTGTGCTCCATGTGCCTATCCAATAACCGCTTGAAAGTTCCTAAAGTGTCCGACTCCACTATCACAGCAGGCAGTCCATTCCACACCCCAACCACTCTCTGAGTAAAGAACCTACCTCGGACATCCCTCCTATATCTCCCACCATGAACCTTATAGTTATGCCCCCGAGTAACAGCTACATCCACCCAAGGAAATAGTCTCTGAACGTCCACTCTATCTATCCCCCTCATCATCTTATAAACCTCTATTAAGTCGCCTATTTTCCGTTATTTTGTAGATGCTGTATGTACATGTACCAGTATGACACATTGCTATGGCAACTAGGTCACAGGTTTTGCAGGGAGGCAGACAGCCAGTTCATACTTCACTGCCTCCAAATTTGTTCCCTGATACCTGCTCGAGGTGTTCATACATCCTGTGATACCTTCAAATAAAAGTGCATACTGATGTTTTAATGTTGTCATTAGCACAGTATAAAAGAGATCTTACAGTGACAATATTGTAGCTGTTATGTTCCTTTTCCTCCAATCCTTTTTGTTGGATCTCACTTGCTTTACCAAAATAGTTTTATGCCCTGACCGATATTATTACATTTTTGTATAAAACATTATTAAAATAGAGCATTTGTGCACATTTCCCTAAATTGTAATGAGAGTTTCATCTAAAATGGAAGAACAATTGAATCTTAAAGATCATTATTATTCCATTTAACATTTATCCTATTAACAATCCCTTTTTTCTGATCCTATTATCCTTCTGAATTCACCCTCTCCCTTTCTATTCTAAAATGACCTGTTGAACAACACATCATCCTTTAACAAAGATCAACAGGTCTGCATCAACTTGCTAGCTAAAATGATTTAATACAATTTTCCTCAGAAATGTAGTTCCAACATCTCATTTAACCTCTTCCTTTTTCATCTGACGCCAGAAAAAGACTCAAGTTTCAACAGTCCCCAAAAGGCAAGGCAAAGTTTTATGGGGCGATCATACCAAATGTGCTGATCAAGGGAGTGAACAGGAGACTTTCAGACTCATTTTTGGGCGAGTTGAAAAATGCAATCTTATGATACTTAGTCAAAAAACAGAGCCAGGATGAGTTTCTCGCTAGGAGGAGCCTATTCTCATCTAATGAAGCCAGCTGCTGAGCTCTGGGGTGCAATTACATAGGCACCCTGATCTCCCAGTGTACATAGTGCACTGGGAGATCTCCTGTCAGCCCCCCCCCCCCCAAATTGACATCAGGACCCACCACTGATCACTTCCTGTGCCGGGCCCCGATCACCGGCCCAGCTGATCAACCCCCATCCCCGATCCCCACCCCAGTCCAATCAACCTCCCTCCCTCTCCTCTACAGAACTCCCTCTTCCTTGCCTACCCCCATCATGGTCCCCTTTCAGGCCCCGCCCCCAGCACTGACTGCTGGGCAACCCCACGGTGCCAGTGATAGACTGGCACTCCCTAAGAGGCACTGCTCAGTCTTGCCCCCGACCACTCTGAGGGCTTTAATGGTCTCCGACCCCACCCGCAAGGCCATCACTTTTGGTCCCCGTTGTATTTAAATTAAGTCAGGAATATTGAAATTGGCTTCGTGCCCATATTTTGCTGGCAAATCAGTGCTGGTAACATGGTGAGGGGCAAAAATTAGATGTGAACCTAATTTTTCACCTCTCGCCTGATCTTACCGGCTTACCTCCCAGGTCGACTGGCAGGCCAAACCGGTAAGATCACCCCCTTGATATTTCAAATATTTCAGAACCTGATATACCAGGAGCTTTCTAGATTACATAATTTATTTTCTCCCGAGAAACAAATATTTACTATTAGACCTGTTGATACATCTTTTACTCAACTACATTCTGCACAACTGGGGAAAGAATTAACATTTCAGATGTGCAGAAAGTCTGAACTCAGCAAAAATTAATTCCAATATATATAAGAAAACAATAATCATATAACTGAAACTTATATGCAAAAGGGTGGGAAAGAGCAAAAGAGGGAGAGGCTATAAGATGGAAAACAGAAATTTCAAATGGGGCAGCGCAAAATAACCAATAACCGGATACTAGATAATCTAGGAATGCTTGATTCTGATACCGAATGCAAGAAATGTAAAATGTCCCAATGGTGAGCACTGGAATCCCTCACGTTAAGTACAAAGATTCAACTAAAATATTTGGAAAAGGTTATTGCAAAAGTATTTTTAAAAAATATTTCACAAAAAAATTATTGTTTAAATAACAATGTGCTTTTTGATGCTCTTTTTGCTTACTACGTTGATTGAACTTCAATTTGTAGCTATTCAAAGTGGTTATTTGTGAGGAAGCCAAATGTTGGATGAAGCATGAAAACCGTTTCATCTTGCATGGTGCAATCAAATTCAATTTGGATTGGAGAGATGAAGATGCACCTTTTTTCAGCTGGAAGAGTCCTGAACAAAATGAACTTCTGTCAAGGATATTATCCAACAGTGGAAAAGTGCTAATAATGCAATACTAAATGGAAATCCGACCTGAAAGGTCAGAACACTAACTGGTTTTTAAAATTATTACTTACCAGAGCAGTAGAGACTGTCCACTGAAATTAAGGATAGCATGCAATGTGAGAAGAGAGGGTTTTAATCTGCGTCTACCCTTTGAATTGGGTTCACGAGTAAAACTTTCAACTTGATCAACACAAAAGTCCATAAAAATATTGAAAAGCCTGAACAGAACCAAGAAGTGCAACAATATTCAACAAAACCATAAACTTAGAGCAACAGGGATGACGGATAAATTTAAATGTAAAATATTGCTCCAATGAGAAACAATAGCATTGCAATGCAAAGTAAATATTAGTATATCAATGCATCCATGTTTTGAATGGAACGTTAAACTGAGGTTCTATCTGGTTTTCCAATGGCACTATTTCAAAGAGGAGCAAGAGTGTTATTTCTGGTGTCCTGGCCAATATTTATCCCTCAACGAACAACACAAAAATTGATCATCACATTGCTATTTGTGGGATCTTGTTGTGCACTAATTAGCTACTTCATTTCCTATATTAGTACAGTGGCTACATTTCAGACGTACTTCATTGACTGTAAAGTGCTTTGAGCGTCCTGAGGTCATGAAATATAAATGCAAGTCTTTCTTTTAATATTATTGTATTCTAATGTAGATTAACACTACAGTAACAATTGCCAATCTATTTAATAGCGTTTTAATTGTGATTATTTAAACATACAACATCCTGAGGGGAGCTGACAGGGTGGATGTGGAGAGAACGTTTTCTCTTGTGGGAGAATCTAGAACTAGGGACCACTGCTTAAAATAAGGGATTGCCCATTTAAGACAGATGAGGAAAGAAAAATCTCCAAGAGGGTTGTGAGGCCTTGGAATTCTCTTCCTCAAAAGATGGTTGAGGCAGCGTTTTAAATATCTTTAAGGCAGAAGTAGATAAATTCTTGATAAACAAAGGAGGGGAGTTGGGTGAAAGGTTATAGGGGGCAGGCAGCATTGTGAAGTTTGAAGAATACTGTGAAGACATTAAGTATAAAGCAAACCCACACAACTAGCTACATATCTACAACCGTGCAAAACACTGTCTGGTATTGAAAACATTAATGATATGGAGATTGATTTTCAATAAAGTTCACCTGGCATTTGATGTTCCCTGCCAGCAGAATGCATTCATAAAATCATTCTCCAATTATTTTTACTTTTTAATCCTACATGCCAGATTTGTGGGTATATAGCTGGAATGTGTGTTTGCTCTCCTTGATTCCACCAAAGGTCAAGTGAAACTGTGGCAGTTCTGCTTCACTACTTCCCTCCATCACCCATGTTTCTAAATGAAATGAGGAGCACCTGATTCTGATGACAGTACATTTACAGTTATTATGGGTTACACAATATGTGCAGTTAGGCATACAGCATGTCTGGAGACAGTTGTTACCAATCAAAGCTTTTTTTTTGTTGACCTGCTTGCTTTTTCTCCAGTCTACCACCTCTCCTGCTGCCCCACCCCCATCAACATTCACACTACCAGCACCAACAAATGTTCTGACCTCCATCACAAAGTCCTTTCTGTAATAAAACACTCAATTTGCAGCTGTGCCTCTTTGTGATGGGATCAGATCAATTTTCTTTCACAGAATGAACAGTGAAATAGCATTTACTTTGGTTTAATCAATGTAGGATGGGAAAAGATACCAATTCTCATCCAACTGCGAAGAAGACAATATGATTCCCATGGTTCCAGTCAGGGGCAAAAGAATGGTTGAGTTCTCCTCTGCAAGGTGGCAATCTTTGCTTCCAAAAAAAGCTAATTGTTTCAGTATTTCACATGTATGATGCACTATTATTCAAGACATACCCACATGCAAATTCAACATGTGCAATAGTTTTTTTTTAAGATTAGTTACTAAATTAACTTTTTCCCCCCCCAAGGGAATTTCCAATTTTAATTTACTGTTCAAAAAAAACCTGAACAGATTTATTGAATTTGATTATTATAACCAAAGACCTTTGTAAGTTTGCATTCATCACACATTCTGCGCTGCCTCCAGCTATGTGTTGACAGTACATGTCGCATTCAGTAAGCATTATTGTAATTATCATTTTTTGTGTACAGTCTCTTATTATACATGATTGCTGCAATTGTGACTGCTAAAATTCAATGTAAATTGCTATCTTTATCCCTCAGGCACTGAGCTAAGATTGAAGGATCGTTCAGATCACAGTACTGTTAACAGATGAAGGTCATTGAAAGGACATTACTTCACTAATAATAAGAAACCCACAACGGCTTTCCAACCTTGTGTCCTTTTTTGTATTAGCAAGCTGATAGCAAGGTAAAGGGACAGACAATACTGATAAGTATGCCAAGCCCATATCAAAAATCTTTTCAGTGCAAATTTGTGCATGTAGATAAAGTATCATTAATTTGCTACATAAGCATTTGCTCTTATTGCTTGTTACACTCAAGGTTTAGTTCGTGTTTTAGGAGCTTACAAAAATGTCCTTTTAAAAGTTCCACACAATCTTCACAATTAATCTAAAAATTAATGCTACCTTTGTGTAATTCTTGTGGCATAGTTAAAACAAGAATGAGCAGGAGAGATGAAACATCCCGGTACAATAATGGCACCTCTGGTTTCTCGTCATCACATATTCTGAAAGTAGAAATTAAACCATTATATACAAGACAGTTGATTGAATAGCTGTTTTACACAAACTGATCACCTTAGTGTTTGTGAGATGAATGTTAACACACACAGCCCTGTTATTGTAGATTTCAGATTTCATCTGCTTCAAATGAGTTCCATTATGCAGCTGACCTTAAACAGTGAATTACTTTTCACCTGAAAGACAGGCTCAAGAAAACAGAGTAGCCCAAACAAGCACTGGCTTCACAATAATTTTAATTTTAAAAAACTGATTAAATAAAGCCCATCACCACACCCCAATTTTTTTTTGGTAAATGATAAAAGTTAGTCATCAATGAATTGTCTTTGAAATTTAGAAAAGCTTCATTAGCTACCTAGAATACTTAAGCGCTGTAAATGTCAAATCAGATTCGAGTTAGTGATGAACCCCTAAGCTACAGAATTTGAAAAATGTTTTATCGACTGAATTGTTTGCACCGTAAACCAGCATAAACATTTCCGATCTTGCTATACTGGAAATAGCAAAGTGGTTGCGAGATTTGTTACGTGGGAAAAATAGAGGTATAAAAATACTCAGCGTGACAATCACTATCATACCAGGAGACAACTTATCAACTTAATGTAAACCAGCCACGGTTTGTATACAATTGTGTCATATGAGTAAGAAGTCTCACAACATAAGGTTAAAGTCCAACAGGTTTATCTGGTGTGCTACCAGATAAACCTGTTGGACTTTAACCTATTGGACTTTAACCTGGTGTGAGACTTCTTACTGTGTTTACCCCAGTCCAACGCCAGCATCTCCACATCGTGGTTCATGAGGACAGGGTCAGATACTAGGGGGCAGGGGATGATAGAGGAGGAGAAGTTGGAATAAGGAGCGGGGAGGAGACGGAAAGGTGGAAACAAAATCAAGGTCTTCACAATAATTTGCAGGCACAGGGAGAATGTGCAAACTCCACACAGTCACTAGAGGCTGGAAATGAACCCGGGACCCTAGCGCTGTGAGGCAGCAGTGCTAACCACAGTGCCACTGTGCTGCCCACAGTGGGGTAGATGAGGTTTAAGAAGAGAGGAGAGACAGATGTTGGGGAGGGGAAGAGAAGACGGAAGGGGGGGAAGAGAGGAGGCGGAACGGGAGGGTGGGGGGGGAGAGAGGAGGCGGAACGGGAGGGGGGGAGAGGAGGCGGAACGGGGGTGGGGGATAGAGGGGGCCGGGGTGGGGGATAGAGGGGGCCGGGCTGGGGGATAGAGGGGGCCGGGCTGGGGGATAGAGGGGGCCGGGCTGGGGGATAGAGGGGGCCGGGCTGGGGGATAGAGGGGGCCGGGCTGGGGGATAGAGGGGGCCGGGCTGGGGGATAGAGGGGGCCGGGCTGGGGGATAGAGGGGGCCGGGCTGGGGGATAGAGGGGGCCGGGCTGGGGGATAGAGGGGGCCGGGCTGGGGGATAGAGGGGGCGGGCTGGGGGATAGAGGGGGCCGGGCTGGGGGATAGAGGGAGGCCGGGCTGGGGGATAGAGGGGGCCGGGCTGGGGGATAGAGGGGGCCGGACTGGCGATAGAGGGGCCGGACTGGCGATAGAGGGGGCCGGACTGGCGATAGAGGGGGCCGGACTGGGGATAGAGGGGGCCGGACTGGGGATAGAGGGGCCGGACTGGGGAGGGGCCGGAACGGAATGGGGGGATGGAACGTAATGGGGGGATGGAACTGAATGGGGGAGGGGACGGAAGGGAGGAAAGAGGAAATGGGGAACAAAGGAAATGGGGAGAAAGGGGAGACAGAAGGGAGACAATTCAAAAGGGGGAAAGAGGAGTCAGACGTGGGGAAAGAGTAGATGGAAGGGAGGGAAGAGGAGACGGAAGGAGGGGAAGGGGGGACAGGAGGTGGGATGGGAGGTGACGGGAGGGGGGGGAGAGAGTGGGCAGGAAAGAGTGGGCGGGAGTGGGGGGGGGAAGAGTGGGCGGGAGTGGGGGGGGGAAGAGTGGGCGGGAGTGGGGGGGGGAAGAGTGGGCGGGAGGGGGGGAAAGAGTGGTCGGGAGGGGGGGGAAGAGTGGACGGGGGGGGGAAAAGAGTGGTCGGGGGGGGGGGAAGGGTGGTCGGGAGGGGGGGAAAGAGTGGTCGGGGGGGGGAAAGCGTGGTCGGGAGGGGAGGGGGGAAGAGTGGTCAGGAGGTGGGGGGAAAGAGTGGTTGGGAGGTGGGGGGAAAGAGTGGTCGGGGGGGGAAAAGAGTGGTCGGGAGGGGGGGGAAGAGTGGTCGGGAGGGGGGGAAAAGAGTGGTCGGGAGGGGGGGAAAAGAGTGGTCGGGAGGGGGGAAAAGAGTGGTCGGGAGGGGGGGGAAAGAGTGGTCGGGAGGGGGGGGAAAGAGTGGTCGGGAGGGGGGGGGGAAAGAGTGGTCGGGAGGGGGGGGAAAGAGTGGTCGGGAGGGGGGGGAGAGTGGTCGGGAGGGGGGGGGAAGAGTGGTGGGGGCGGGGGGGGGGGGAAGAGTGGTCGGGGGGGGAAAAGAGGTCTGGGGGGGAAAAGAGTGGTCGGGAGAGGGGGGGAAAAGTGTGGTCGGGAGGGGGGGGAAAGAGTGGTCGGGAGGGGGGAATGAGTGGTCGGGAGGGGGGGGACGAGTGGTCGGGAGGGGGGGGAAGAGTGGTCGGGGGGGGGGGAAGAGTGGTCGGGAGGGGGAGGGAAAGAGTGGTCGGGAGGGGGGAATGAGTGGTCGGGAGGGGGGGACGAGTGGTCGGGAGGGGGGGGGGACGAGGGGTCGGGAGGGGGGGGACGAGGGGTCGGGAGGGGGGGGGACGAGGGGTCGGGAGGGGGGGGACGAGGGGTCGGGAGGGGGGGGACGAGGGGTCGGGAGGGGGGGACGAGGGGTCGGGAGGGGGACGAGGGGTTGGAGGGGGGCGAGGTGTCGGGGGGGACGACGAGGGGTCGGGGGGGACGAGGGGTCGGGAGGGGGGGACGAGGGGTCGGGAGGGGGGACGAGGGGTCGGGGGGGGGGACGAGGGGTCGGGAGGGGGGGACGAGGGGTCGGGAGGGGGGGACGAGGGGTCGGGAGGGGGGGACGAGGGGTCGGGAGGGGGGGACGAGGGGTCGGGAGGGGGGGACGAGGGGTCGGGAGGGGGGGACGAGGGGTCGGGAGGGGGGGGACGAGGGGTCGGGAGGGGGGGACGAGGGGTCGGGAGGGGTGGGACGAGGGGTCGGGGGGGGGACACGAGGGGTCGGGAGGGGGGTGGATGAGGGGTCGGGAGGGGGGTGGATGAGGGGTCGGGAGGGGGGACAAGGGGTCGGGGGTGGGGGACGAGGGGTCGGAAGGGGGGGACGAGGGGTCGGAAGGGGGGGGACGAGGGGTCGGAAGGGGGGGACGAGAGGAGGAAAGGGGGAAAGAGGAGACGAAAGGGGGAAAGAGGAGACGAAAGGGGGGACGAGGGACGAAAGGGGGGACGAGAGGAGGAAAGGGGGAAAGAGGAGACGAAAGGGGGAAAGAGGAGACGAAAGGGGGAAAGAGGAGACGAAAGGGGGAAAGAGCAGATGAAAGGGGAAAGAGCAGACGAAAGGGGAAAGAGCAGACGAAAGGGGGGCGGGAGAGCAGACAAAAGGGGGGGAAGAGCAGACGAAAGGGGGAAGAGCAGACGAAAGGGGGGAAGAGCAGACGAAAGGGGGGAAGAGCAGACGAAAGGGGGAAGAGCAGACGAAAGGGGGGAAGAGCAGACGAAAGGGGGGAAGAGCAGACGAAAGGGGGGAAGAGCAGACGAAAGGGGGGGAAGAGCAGACGAAAGGGGGGGAAGAGCAGACGAAAGGGGGGGAAGAGCAGACGAATGGGGGG